>NC_064850.1:14197500-14392500 GCF_024139225.1 Suncus etruscus | reverse complement strand
GGAAAGATATTGGGGATGGAAGATCATGGCCTACTGAGCTTCAGACTAATAGAAATGATAGGGATTAGAATGGACTACTGCCCTCTTCCACCCACTTTTCTCATCCTTTTGGCCACTGCAGGTATTACTAATGGATTCTGGCACTCTTTCCTTCTGATCCAAACATGGTGTCTGAAGTCTTTGACCAAAAGTTTTTTTGACCCAACGCAGAAATCATATTTTCATCTCTTGGCACCTGAAACTAAGCCCATTTAGTGTTCTTGGATAGGTTGTACACACATGACTAAATCAAATGAACAAGTAAGAGAATAATAAGAACTAAAGCAAGAATAATACGTTCAGGAGATTAAGGCCAGATATGTATGACAAGTAGTGATTTTGAGCTTTATTTCATAGAGCTAATCAAGAACTATTGAGGTTTTTATTTTTGCACAAGAGACTGTAAACAAGTTTAACTTGGTTACTGTGAAGAACAAATGGATGGAGGATAGTTAGTGAGATCCATTTAATTGGAAGATTTTCGCATTGCTGAGATATCATGATCTATATATATCATGATATATACATATATATATCTGAGACAGCATGGGACTGAACATGAGGGTCATAATTGGTAAAGTGATGGAAAAGAGAAAGAGAAATCCAGTGAATATCAATCTGCATGAATAAATAGGGGTGTCATTACTTAGAAAAGAAGAATTTGGGGCTGGAGCAATAGCACAGCAGGTAAAGCATTTTCCTTGCACGCAGCTGACCTGTGTTCAATCACTGGCATCCCATACGATCCCCTCAGCCTACCAGGAGTAATTTCTGAGCACAGATTTAGGAGTGCCACTAGGCGTGGCCTTCCCAAAAGGAGTTGCCATAAAGTAGAAGGTGAAAGGTTCAGTTATTTTACCTTGAGAAAGTCTGTTTGAGGTGTTGGAACTAGAAACCAGAAATTTGAACCCAAGTTTGTCCATGTCAAATTAGAAGTGATCTGGGCATTCTTGTGTTCAAATTCCTAGTTTCATTATTCATTTGCTGACCAAAATAGAAATGGAGTAGGCAAGCCTTTTAATTCATCTCAGCTGTCTGTTCTGTAAGATGGGGATGATGATATTAATAGTCTTATCATAGGGTTATTTTGAGGATTAACTAGGACAAGTGTGCCAGGGCTTTACACATAGTAATAAAACATGAGCAACAGATTAATCATGGATCCTTTGGGCTCATCCACATGGATGTGTGCTGGCCCAGAGGGACTGGAGTCTGGGAGGAAGGCCAGGCTCAGAGATAGTAACTTGAAAATATTCTATGTGGAAAAGGTAATTAAATTTAGAGAGTGTTTAAGACCTCTTAACCATATAGGTTAAAAAAAGAAATAGAGGGGCCGGGAAGGTGGCGCTAGAGGTAAGGTGTCTGCCTTACAAGCGCTAGCCAAGGAACGGACCGCGGTTCGATCCCCCGGCGTCCCATATGGTCCCCCCAAGCCAGGGGCGATTTCTGAGCACATAGCCAGGAGTAACCCCTGAGCGTCAAACGGGTGTGCCCCCCCCAAAAAAAAAAACAAAAAAAGAAATAGAGACAACATAGAATGTTGAATAATACCACTCTTTAAAATGTTGTATCTCTGGGGACACGCGTAACATACATGCTTTGCATGTAGCCGATTCAGATGAGATCACCTGACACCTCATACGGTTCTCCAAGCTCCATTAGGAGTGATCCTTAAACACAAAAGCAGAAGTAAGCCCTGAGCACTGCCAGGTGTGGCCAAATAGAAACAAACAAAAATATTGTATCTCCATCACAAGAGAAATAAAAGTTCTTCATATAGTCTCTTACCACCATATTTTCACCATTTATTGTTTCTTTCTTTTTTTATCATTTTTTTTATTTAACCAACTTTATTACATAGATGATTGTGTTTGGGTTTCAGTCATGTAAAGAACACCACCCATCACCAGTGCAACATTCCCATCACCAATGTCCCAAGTCTCCCTCCTCCCCACCCAACTCCCGCCGGTACTCTAGACAGGCTTTCTATTTCCCTCATACATTCTCTTTATTAGGATAGTTCAAAACGTAGTTATTTCTCTAACTAAACTCATCCCTGTTTGTGGTGAGCTTCTTGAGGTGAGCTGGAACTTCCAGCTCTTTTCTCTTTTGTGTCTGAAAGTTATTATTGCAAGAATGTCTTTCATTTTTCTTAAAACCCATAGATGAGTGAAACCATTCTGTCTCTCTCTCTCTCTCTCTCTCTCTCTCTCTCTGTGACTTATTTCACTCAGCATAATAGATTCCATGTCCATCCATGTATAGGAAAATTTCATGACTTCATCTCTCCTGACAGCTGCATAATATTCCATTGTGTATATGTACCACAGTTTCTTTAGCCATTCATCTGTTGAAGGGTATCTTGGCTGTTTCCAGAGTCTTGCTATGGTAAATAGTGCTGCAATGAATATTGGTGTAAGGATGGGATTTTTGTATTATATTTTTGTGTTCCTAGGGTATATTCCTAGGAGTGGTATAGCTGGGTCGTATGGGAGCTTGATTTCCAGTTTTTGGAGAAATCTCCATATTGCTTATTATAAAGGTTGAACTAGACGGCATTCCCACCAGCAGTGGATCAGAGGTCCTTTCTCTCCACATCCCCACCAACACTGCTTGTTCTCATTCTTTGTGTTGTGTGCCAATCTCTGTGGTGTGAGGTGGTACCTCATAGTTGTTTTGATTTGCACCTCCCTGATGATTAGTGATGTGGAGCATTTTTTCATGTGTCTTTTGGCCATATTATTTCTTCTTTGTCAAAGTGTCTGTCCATTTCTTCTCCCCATTTTTTGATGGGATTAGATGTTTTTTTTCTTGTAAAGTTCTATCAGTGCCTTGTATATTTATTCGTTTTTTAAAAAATAAATTATTTATAAAGGAAAGGATGGGAAAGAAATATATTATTTAAAAATAGTTGAAACAGATGTCTCCCAATGTCTCTCACTGATGGTATAATGAGAAAGATGATGGCAACCCCTTTACTCTTGATTACAAAACTGAAAATCCAAATAAGCAAGGAGATGGAATGATGAAGTGACTGCATGTAACTTAAGGACATTTGTTGAGGGTCTTTGACACTTTGGTGGATAATTACATATATAAAAATCATTAAAATTATTGTAAGCATGTGACCTCAACTACAATATTTTTTTTTGTTTTGGGGATCACACCTGGCAGCACTCAGGGGTTACTCCTGACTCTGCTCAAAAATCACTCCTGGCAGGCACGGGAGACCAAATGGGATACCAGGAATAAAACCACCATTGGTCCTGGGCTGGCTGCATGCAAGGCAAATGCCCTAAAGCCGTGCTATCTCTGCAGCCCAATAATTTAATTTTTTTAATTAAAATAATCCAAGGACAGAAGATAATCTTCCCTCCTTCCTCCCCAAAGGTGATAGAAATGGCAGATCCCATAATTAGAAAAAGGGTAAAAGTAATTTAACTATTTTTGCCAACTCTAGATTCACTTACCATGTACTATACTCTAGGCTCTTGGCTAAATGCTATCAGAGCAATATATCATATAATACTCCCAGTTTCCCATTTTACAGATGAGGAAACTGAGACAGACTTATGACTGATGTCACAGAGCCAGGTGTGCTGATACTAGAACTTCTGTATCTCACTCTAGGCCTTCTGAACCTTCCCTCTGACCTTAGCTTAGGAAAGCGATGTGGGGCATGTGCCGAGTCAAAAATAGCTTGGATGTGTTGGGGCTGGAGAGATAGCATAGAGGTAGGGCGTTTGCCTTGCATGCAGAAGGATGGTGGTTCGAATCCCGGCATCCCTTATGGTCCCAGAGACTTCCAGGAATGATTTCTGAGCGTAGAGCCAGTAGTAACCCCTGAATGCTTCTGGGTGTGACTCAAAAACAAGCAAACAAAAAAATAGCTGAGTGTGGAATGAGAAATGAGTCCACAGAGAAAAAGAACACAAGAAAAGAAACTGGTCAGACAACAATAGTTCTTGTCAGTGGTGTGCATGGGAGTTGGGGTGTGTGTCCATAAGAGAGATGTGCAGGAAGGCTTGCTTCTCCTTTGACATACTTGGCCCCCAAATCATTTTATATTTGGTTTTCTTGTTATCTCTAGTTTCTTGGTTATGGGGTACCTCATCTTTCTGACCTGGTGCAACAGCAAAATAGCTGATTGTACCAGGGGAAGAACTCAGGGAGTTCCTAGAACTGCTCAGGGAATTTGATTCTTGCAACAGAGAATCCTTTCCCATATCCTTTGGCATATTTCTTGAGCCAGCACCCCTCTTCTTGCCATTTTTCTTCATACACCTATGAAATAAAAAAGATGCCCAAGGGCCAGAGACTGGGTCACCACTCCCAGATCTGCAGTTGTCAGAGGAGCTGGCATCACTGCTTTCTCTCCCAACAGCTCTCCTGCCTGCGTAGACAGAAAGCCCTCTCCCCAGCTCTGCTCCAAGGCAGCCTCCTGCAGAGCATCTGTATCATTGCCAAGCGGTTTCCATGGCAACAGAGGAAGGGGCTTTTTGTTTTCCTCAGAAGGTTGCATCTTTTCATCCAGAAGGTGGCTGTTGGCTTCCCCCCCCCCCCCCACACACACACAATCCACACTCTACCCCCTGCCCTTGTGTGGCTGCATGACTCCTTTTGCAATTAGATTTTTTTTAAACACCTAATCAAAATAGCGGTGATACATGGAAACTGAGGCTGAAGGGTTTAAGGAGACATATGGTCAAGAGGTTTTACAGCAGTTTGTGGCTGATAGAGGGAATTAGAGCAGACTCATCCAAAGGTGTAGGGAGACAATAAGAGGCTCCCAGTTAACTTCTGTGGTGCCACTCAAGGCAACCAAAAGTTTTCTATCCAAGGAATCTGTGGGGTATTGCAGTGGAGAAACACTCCCTTCTGGGAGGCATAGATTAGAGATACTTTTTCAACTCTTCCCCTCCTTCCAAGCTCATGACACTGGTTGACTGGGCTGGAGAACCTGGACTGATTTTAATCTTGAGGTAAATGACCTCAGATGAGCTTTTTAATCTCTCTGGACCTTGTTTCATTTGTAAGAAGAAGGAATCTGCTAGTTTTGGTCTAAAATACAGAGCACCTTGGATTTTTAGGGGGAAAAACATAGATGAAATGTTTCCATGCTATTGATTCTGAGATGTTTTAGGAATGCCTTTGTTGGGGTGAGGGGAGGATTATTGTCTGCTGAAGTAGTTCTTATTCCTGTATCCCTTAGGAGGAAATGAGGCTTTTAAATGGAAAAAGAAATAGAGAACACTGCACAAAGACTGCCTCCATTGGGCCTGACTTCAGGATAGACAGAGCCCCTCCAAAATGATCACCTTGGGATCAGAGATCACATCTTTTTTTTTTTTTTTTTTTTTTTTTTTTAGTTTTTGGGTCACACCCGGCAGTGCTCAGGGGTTACTCCTGGCTGTCTGCTCAGAAATAGCTCCTGGCAGGCACGGGGGACCATATGGGACACCGGGATTCGAACCAACCACCTTTGGTCCTGGATCGGCTGCTTGCAAGGCAAACACCGCTGTGCTATCTCTCCGGGCCCCAGAGATCACATCTTAAAGGTTTTATGCCTCCTGCAGCCAGCCTAATGCTCAACAAGGGTTAGTTGAAGTTGACTTAATGAGCTTGTCAAAAAATCCTAAACCATCAGAACTGAAAAGATCCTTTGAGATCTACCAGTTCTTCACTTAATAAATGAGAAAACAAGGCTCAAAACATGATTTAACTTAGACAAGGTCATACAATTTAGCCCAGTTGAAGATAGAGGGAAGAATAGATTCTGGCTGTCTCCATACCTCTCTGCTGCTTCCCTTCCTGCAGTGTTCCTAATTCTCTGACCATTCTTGCAAGAGATTTTACGGAAGCCTATTTTCAGGGCTCAAATAATTCATCAAGAAAGCTCTAGCAGTGCCTAGCAAAGACAGAAGTAATCTGGGATGTTGTTTCTTTACCCACTGCTACTTAAGAGCAGGAAAATGTGAGATTTCAAGTGTGAGGGTTAGTGTAAGGTTAGAGATGTTGCAAATGCACATTTTTCCCACCTTAAGCCCAGAAATAATCGCCAAGAACATACTCCAATGTACCTTTTAGTTTTCCATCATATTCCTTACCTAGGGCAGGCAGTTCTTTAAGCCATTGGCTCAAGGACAAAGGTTGCTTCCATCTTACAATTCCACCATCTTGGGGTTTATGAGAGACTTTGCATATTCCTACCAAGAGACAAGTGCAAACTTAAGACATGAGTCTTAACTACCTGGCCCAGCAGAGACTACTTCACTGCTTGAACTTCTCTTGGGAGCACTTACTTGTGGGATGTTCCAATATATAGGGAACTGGGTAAGATTAAGCAGCCATATCCCAATAGTATCTCTGCACTGTAGCAGGAGTGCCCAAGTCTCGATTTTCTCTTCCAGAAGTAGATATTATTTATACCACACTTGCTATTCATCGGGAAAGATGCTAAATACTATTTCACTTCATCTTCACAACAACCCTACAAGATGATTATCATTCTTGATGTACAGATAAGAAAACTTAAACCTGATTTTAGGGAGGCAACTCTAAATCTATCTAATAACTTATGATTCAAAGTTCCAGAACATTCAAGCCAGGAGCCAGAGTCCAGGCACACCTCTGCTCCATTCTGCTGTGTCGGGTTTCTGGTCTGAGAAAAATACATCAGCTGTTCTGTTGCCCTTTTGGCCCTCAGCAATATTATTTTCTCTCCAGCATCTTTGTTTCATCCTCTGAAAAGTAAGAATAATAAACTCGCAGAAATTTGAGGTAGCTTACCCACTGGGAAATCATGTAGTTCTTGGGGTGATAAAATCAAATACGTAGCTCCCGGTCAACCTGGACTGTTATAACAAAACACCATAGACTGGATGCTGGATGGTCTACACTAACATATTGTGTAGAGAGCCATATTGTTTGCTGTGGGCCCCAGGGTATTCCAAGGGAGCCACAGGTGAAAATTGTGTAAATAGGGGGTCACAGTATAAGACAGGAAACAACCTAGTAGGATGGGAGTGCAAAGGAAGTTAACAAAGGTTAAAAGAGTATTAAGAAACTCTGACATGCATGATAAACAAGTTCTCTAGTTTCAGGTGATGAGGAAGCCAAGATTAAGATGCAGATAGAT
The DNA here is from genome assembly GCF_024139225.1 of Suncus etruscus. Taxonomy (NCBI): domain Eukaryota; kingdom Metazoa; phylum Chordata; class Mammalia; order Eulipotyphla; family Soricidae; genus Suncus; species Suncus etruscus. The sequence continues at coordinate 14,385,323 of NC_064850.1, read as the reverse complement.
TTGGCATCTGTTTTGTTTTGTTTTGTTTTGTTTTAGTCTAAATTGACATTGCGAGAGATAATTGTCATGGGACAATTTGGCATCTGGAAAAGGCCCAGACTTCTTTTCATGTTCCTCAAATGGTGGAAAACAACTTTCTGAAGTCTCCTCTTCTGATAATGGATGCCAACATGGGATTCTGTCATCATTTTAGACAATCCAGAGCAGTGAACCCCAAAGTTGTTTGGCAGCCAGGCCGTCTCAAAACGTTAATATCCTATGAAAACAAGGTTCACCCATTCCTTCAGAGAAGATGTTTCCAAACTTACTTGAACTATAGCCCCATATCAGAAAATAAGCTACTCAGTGTCCCCCCTCGAAATCTACTTGAAACAAATAGAAACTACCCCTCCAATGATAACCCAGGCTACTGCACCCATGGAACTTCCAGTGCCCTCTAGGGGGCAGTATTGTCCACTTTAGGAAAGAGTGGAAACCTGATTCGAATTTAGCTCATAAAAGAAATCAATTTATGAACAAAATGACTGATCCAAAGTTTCAGAGTCATGTAGGATAAGCTGGGGAGAGGGGTAGAAGGGGGACTTTTTATCTAGTATTTTTGTCCCTAGATTCGGGAGAATATTGTTTCATGTGTCCCAAGTGCTGATTTCCTGAAATTAAAATTATATCATATAGGAATAAATTATTGAGCAAGATACTTGCTTTTCAAGAAAAGAGGGTAGCTGAGGAATGTTAAAAAGAAATGTTCTGTAGGCTTCCTATGTGGATATACCATTGCAGGGTTCAAGACACATGACTGAGCCAGAATTACTTCTCCTTAGAGATTTCCTACAGTAGAAGACTAGATTTCAGTCTAGGTCCAAATGTTTAAGGAAGGACCCTCCTTTGAATAGCTGTGTGCATCAAAAGCTAACATATTTTTAGCACATGGCGAGCATGTATGTGTACATTTGCATATATCCTTTCAACCTTACATACTCTTGATGTGTCTCAAAGTTCTGACTCAGGCTCCTCATGCTGTCCCCATACTTAGCAAGAGAAACTCCAAAAACCTACAATGTTATCTGAAGCTTTATTTGCTGACAAATTATGTTGTTAAGGAACAGAAAGAATGTAAGTGGAAGAACTTCCTTTTTTTTGTGGGAATATTATGCACATGAGCACAAAGTCCCTTCTTAGGACTGAAAAATACTTTCATAAGAAAGATCCCATGAGAAGCCAGAGAGGAGATCTATGAACTTGAGCTTAGAATAAATCAGTGACCAGCACTGAGAAGACTGAATTTTAGGCAGAAGAAATCCAAGAGCAGCTTCAGAAGACCCAGGAGTTTATTTGGGTCAGTTCCTCTGCAGTAAATGGTTCCTTTCCATCCTTGCTCTGGAATAAGCAATGTATGTGATGACTCAGCATATGAGTCAGCTGGTCTTCATGGAAAGTTGACCCTCCGCATGGTACACAGCCAACTTCCTCCACATTTGGGAAGCAGTTCACTTTTTGGAGGACAGGTTCTCCATCTGGATCTCCTACACAGCTCCTATTCAGCCTGCATGCATGTATATACACACATATGTGTGCATTCATTCACATATACACATACACTCACATACATTCTCAAGATTCATCTTTTAGTTCATATACACTAAACACCTATGGCATTTAGTTCACTTCTGGATTTGCACTTCCTTTAAATATTTCCAGATCTACTTACAGGAAGATCTAACTACCTTATTTATATATAATTCTTATATATTCTTATATATATTATATATTCTTATTCTTATTTATATATATTATATATATTATTTATATATAATTCTTATACACAAAATATGAAAAAGTTTCTAATTCTAGTGTTAACTTCACTAATATTTCAGCACACGAGGCTCCTTTAGGGGTGGGGGCTGAGGGACTACTTTTCTTCCTGCTTATTACTCCCTGTTGAAAAAAATAAGCCTAGGGATTCCATTGAGAACTTTCTTAACACTGATTTTGATTTACCACTGTACCTTTGACTTAAAACTGTCTGATATACGTTTTGTTAAGAAGGGAAGAAAGATCTGAGAAATGTCTCTTCTGGTAGCACCGGACCTCTGTTTTCCCATGGTAACTCTAAGAAGGGAGATTTTCATAGAATTCACAATATTGCAGCCAGAGTGAGCCTTATCTGCACATTATTTGCACATTTGAGACCTCAAAGAGGCCTGGGGACTTGCCCCAGTTCAGAATCAAGAAAATGAAGAGCTCAGAGTAAATTACTGAGTTTATTTGCCCACCCTACCCCCCCCCAGCCAAGCACATTGCAATTAAATTGTACTTACTCTTTGTTTGCCCCACCTGCCATTTTCCTATTCCTTTAGAGAACTCCTTTTTTTCCTCCTGATGTTTCTTACTGCTCTTTCAGTCTCTCCTCTCCTGCTATGCAAACTCAGTAGAAAAAATAGCAACTTGAATTGATTAATATTTACTGTGTGTCAGGAATTATGCTTAGTAATACACACAAATGAATTGATTTACACCTTATAAGAATTTCTTGTAAGAAAGAGCCATTACCTCACCTGTCTTGCAGATGGAAAACTGAAGTATAAGGTACTGGGATTTAAATCCTTCCTTGTAAGCACTGCAGTACCCAAAGCAAATAGGCAGTAATGAAAAAAATTGGTATTTCAATGACTCTTTGCAAAAAAAAAAATTTACCTTTTTTCCTAAAAAATTTTGGAAGAGAAGTTGAAAAAAAGGGAAAGATTCTACCACCTGAACTTAGTCTAAGGAAAGCTCATTAGAACCAAAGCTTTCCTTTCCGCCTTGCAATCTATGCCTCCCTCTGCCTTACTGAGCATTTCACATATGTCTCTTTGTCTCATGGGTCTTTGGGTTCTTCGTAAGAGAAAATAAAGGACAGAGTTTACAGACAAGAAGAACTTTGAGTGTCCTCAGAGCCTAAGTATTTTCAGAATCTATGGCTCTATGTATCTTGCAAGCAATCTCTTTGTAGGAGTCCCTGGTCCTATCAGTGGGAAGCAGAATCTCATCCATCAGCATCCCTGGGGAACTACAAACAAAGTCCACTTCCTTTATGAACCTACTGGTCTGGATGCATAGGGAGAGAGTGAGCTAAGAAAGCTCCATCTTTCAATCTTCCTCTCTCCCTGCTTCTACCCCTTTCCTCTTTCCCTTTAGCTCACTTGGGGAATCTGCAGCTCCCAGCAGGGATCTGGCACACCTTGAAGACAGTACACACCAGGTTAGTCATCTGGATTTTGTTTAGTATGATGATATGTTCAGTTGAGGGCTTACATAATTGTAGTCAATGATTATCTGCAGTCAGTTTCAAGTCAGAGTTATTTTTAATGGAATTGCCACAGGATGGTAGAGAGAAGAGATGTTTAGAGATTGCTTTATTTTCAGCCAATGAATCTTTCAAAATATTAGTCCTTGCATTTCTAAACCTGGATTTTCAGGAGGGGATTGAAAAGTGCCAATTAAGTCTTAGCAGACACATATGTGAAAGCTGAGTTATCTTTCTTGTGCCTTATTTTCCATTTGGAAGTGGCCAGACTGAAAGTCAAGACACCTTTGGCCATCTGTTCCCCCCTTAGCTAAAACAATTTAGTGTGCCTTTGAGTTTTTGCTCTTATCAGTTTCTTCATCTGTAAAATGAAGTTAACTAAATGATCACTATATCCTTTCTAATTTAAAATTTTTAGAAGATCCTTAGATGTCAATCGTGCTAACGTCCCCAAACTGTGACAGATCAGATAGCCTAGAAAGGGCTCAGAGATTACTATTTAAATTATTTTCTCCCAAAACTTCTCACTTATCTTTTTGATACTGTTTTGCCTGTCTGCCCAAGAACCTAGGGTTTTTCTTGTAGAAGAAAGTCGAAGTTTATTTATGAATTTTAAGTGCCACCTAGGAAGGGCATAGTTTGAATTATTATTAGTTCACAAAGCTAATCATCTTTAGATCTTGAGAGAAGAAAATTCTCTTATCAACATAAGAAAACAAGATCTTCTTCTGTTAGAATAAGGATGGACTGCCAAAATCTGATTTGTCCTTGAACCTGCTATCACTGAGAAAGGAAGATAAGTGAGATGCTATAAAATTTATTGCTTCCTTTAGTGTTGGAATGTATTTCAGAACTGGTTTTAAGCAATCCTGGCTCTACCCATGCTTGTTGTTTTAGCCTGTAGTTGGAACACTAACAGTATAGTTATTCATTTCATTTTAAATCTGCCTTTCCTTTTAGTAAGATAATTTTCTCTGTGTTAAAAGACTTACATTGAGGTAAGAATGACTAAATATGAGCTCTTTCTGGAATACGAATGACTATATAAAAAGGCAATATAAAAGGAAGAAGTAAGAAGAGTTCTTGGTGCAACAACAGTGGACAAATATCTGCTTTCATTTCTATGACTTCCCAAGCCTATGTGGCACTATGAGTTTAGTTCTAGACACTATACATACTTCAAGAGCATCCTCGTATTTGAGTCTCCTTTGTTAAAAATTTTTTCTCAGAAGTTCATGTCCAGGGCAGAGATATACAGAACAGGAATTAAGGTGTTTATCCTGCAAGTGTAAACCTTGGTTTAATCTCCAGCACTCCATATGGTTCCCAGATCCCCAACAGGAGTGACCCCTGAACAAAAAGGAGTAAGTCATGAGCACAGCTGGATATATTCTCTTTCTCAGACCCTCACATCACAATGGAACTTTATTTAGAAATTGGGTCTTTGTAGATCCCATCTGCTCAGTGATCCTTGTAAACCTTTTTCATTTTTCTCAAAGGTCCAAATTCACCCCAAATGACCTCCAACTTACCTCCCTTTCATTGGATGATTTACTCTGAGACACAGATGTAAATACTTTCTTTCCTCACCTCAAAACCGCTTGCTTTGACCAGTGTCTTAGAGAGTCCTCCAGGGAAACTCTTCTGTGTTCTAATCCCAACCCTCCTGGGCCACCTCATGGACCTTACTCTATTCTTCTCACCCCAAATACTAACCTCATTCTCTGTCTGTCTCTCTGTCTATTTCTGTTTTGGGGCCATATCTGGCAGCACTCAGGGCTCTGCACTCAGAAATCACTCCTGGCAGGCTCAGGGGACTGTATGGAATGCCAGTGGCTGAACCCGGGTAGGCCAAGTGCAAGGCAAAGGCCCTACCTGCTGTGCTATTGCTCCAGTTTCTGACCTGCCTCTCTTAGGTGCTTCCTCCCTTCCTATTCTCAATGTCTTTCCACACTCTGGCTTGAATTTCTCAATAGAGCCGAAGTGGACCAATAAATAGACTCCAGATTACTATTGCTTCTTTCCCTTTCCTGTTAGATTTATTTATGAAGCTGTTAGTAATCACTTCTTTCCTCTAGGTAAGCAACTTTAGTTGAAAATTCAGCCCTAATTTAAAGTTCTCATGGACTTTCCAAACCAACAAATGTAATCATCTTCTCACTATTAGTATTGAAGACATCTTGATTACTAACTTTAAAGAATCACATTCTTAAGATTTTTGCTATTTGCATTTTACACACATGTGGTTAACATAGTTTGCATGCCTCTGTGACATGCACCAGTTTTGATCACCCACTTCTTGAAATTCTCAGTCTGTTTATATCTGGCTCTTCGCCAATCTCCCCATTTGTTCTTTCTCAAGATCTTCTGATTACTCTTTCTATATCTCCTTTTTTTGGCCATTTTTTTCTACTTATTCTACAAACTACACATGGATCATCACATTACTCAGATAATTTCAATTCATACCTGCATGTCAAAAGTTCCTAATTTTCTATTATCATCACAAACCTTCCCACTGAGTGTAGATTCTTTCTCAACTACCGAAAAGGCAACTCTATCTTATAGACACCTCAATAGACACCTCTTGAACATACAAAGTTGTACTCATTATCTTTCCTCAGACACTATTCATTTTCTCTCCTCTTTATCTCAAACCATGACATCTTCATCCACCTCACTCTCCTCCTAAGCATCCTGGCAGGTGGCCCAGGACTCTTCTTATTCTGTCCTCTACCTTAGCTCCATTTCTATTTGTCTATGGTGCCACTTTTCTACTTGAGCTAAATTTTCTTGTTAGAATCAGTTCATAGGACAAGGGCAGTATTTGTAGATTATCACAGAACCTTAGAAACTTAGTACTTGAAACTCTGATTCCTGGAATAATGAGAATTGACTTGGTCTAAGTGATCTTATGTTGTAAAATTAAAATGGTGAGTGGACTTTAGGGGGACTATATTATGGACATTATAGGGAAAGTGTTGAATACTCAAAATAGTCTGATCCTGGAATTGTCACAAGATGTAGTGGAATCTTTATTTCTGTGCCAGGCATATATCAGACGCCATTTCTGCACTGAGAAGAGAGAGCAGGGGAATGGCCAGGGAGAATAGCTTCTTTATTTCAAGTTAGTGGTTAACAGAGGCTGGCACACATCACAAAGAACAAGAACAGCCAGTGCTGTTTTAAGTAAGAAATGCATCAATTATAATTTGTGAGAAGTTATTAAAGACGTTAAGATAAAAATAATGACGATGCTCTAGATTGAGATGAACTCTGAAAGCAAAAGCTATAGAGGTTAAACAGATGATGAAAGATGCAGTCTAGACTTTGAAAAACTCTAGTTACTTGAGAGAAAGAAAGAAAGAAAGAAAGAAGAAAGAAAGAAAGAAAGAAAGAAAGAAAGAAAGAAAGAAAGAAAGAAAGAAAGAAAGAAAGAAAGAAGAAAGAAAGAAAGAAAGAAAGAAAGAAAGAAAGAAAGAAAAAGGAAGGAAGGAAGGAAGAAAGAGAGAGAGAAAGAAAGAGAGAGAAAGAAAGAGAGAGAAAGAGAGAGAAAGGAAGGAAGGGAGGAAGGAAGGAATAAAGAGAAAGGAAGGAAGGAAGGGAGGAAGGAAGGAAGGAAGGAAGAGAAAGAAAGAGCAATCTAGGCAGAGAAAACACGAGACAAAGGTGGGAAAAAAACCTGGAGAAAAGTGATTGAGGGAAGGAGGAATGAATAAAAGAAGGAGAATCAGTATTGGCAGTACTTTAGTTCAGGTAAGAGCTATACAGTGCCTCTAAGCCATGTAATTTAAATTATCCTTCTCAATGCAATAGAGAACCATAGAAAATTATAAAGCAGTGTGCATCCTAAAATATTATGACCACTATTAAAAAAGGTAATTTATTTAAGGATAGCAACTTCTCAAACACTTGTACTTGAACTATATAACCATAGGTAGCAGCTGTACTAATAGAGTGGATCTTCTTGCCAAACTCTGTGCAGCGGGACAGAACTCTGATTCCTAAAGGGGATGTTTTTCCCTGAGTGGGCCCCAGCCATCTGTCTGTAGAAGTAACTCAGTCTCAGAGGAGATGAGGCATTAACGAAAGACAAATTGTTGGGACAAAAATTTAAAGATGAAAAGAGATACTGAACCCTTTTCCTTAACTCATAGTCCTCATTTGGGTCATGCAAACGAGTCTAATTTTCTTGTTGCTATTCAATAGCAGGAGACAACTTGAAAGAGAAACTCGGAAATAGCTTGCGATGCCCATTCAGTTGTTCAGCCATTTTTCTTGAGCATCTGGTACATGTCAGGTTGTACCAGGCATTGGGAAAATGACAATGAACTAGACAGAAAGCTTTGACTACCTGAAAGCCTACAGAGCAGGACATGACAAAGTTAAAAGCATTTCTTTGGGGGGTGAGAATGGAGATCATTGTAAGCAGATCCAAGAGAAGAATGGCTAAGGGTAAGCACATCCATTTCAACCTCCTATCAGAGGGGCGAGAGGAAGAAAGGAATTTTAACTCCTGATCTAAATGATAAAAGGAGATTCAGAGACAGAAAATAGAGCAGAGGACAAAGGAAATTATCCAGGTGATGAAATCAGTCTGCTATCTAATTCTTTGCCACAAATTTAAAATGATTGCAGGAAACTCTTGGAGTCAGTTCTGGAATAAGTAGAAGTGCAGAAATGAAACTTCTGGCCTGAGTTTGCAGACTTTCCAAAACCATCTTTCATCCCTACTGTAGAAAGCAACTTATATAAAAAGATGTGCTAGGGCTTTTTGAGTTGCAGTAATAAAGTTAAGACCTCACTGAATAGCATTGGCATGAATTAATGTACTGCAGTATCTCTACAAATCAAGAGGGTGACTTCTACTGGAAATGTCCCAAGGCTTTGTGCACAAAGCAAGCCAAAAGTCTCCCGCACTGAGACAGAAATGCCTTGGGTGCCCTTGCTGATGAGATCGGATGTATGGAAGCATGTCAGCAGGTCCTCCGAGGCTGCTGGCAGCGTTTATTACAACCTGAGTGTGAAAGGTGCTATTCTATTTCAGGATTCTGATAAAAATTTATCAGCCACAGTAGATATAGAAGGGACCTAGCTTCCCTGTGACCGATTCAAGTTGGATTATTTTCTATTTTGATACCACTTTTAGTCTGGGGAGCAAGCAGAGAGTATTTACCAAATACTATCTCTTTACAGCCAACTTATTGTTTGGCTTTCTGTAGGGCATGATATAAAGACAATCAGATTAAATCATATTCTGTGACTGTCCATTAGTACAGCCCATCCTAATTTATCCATCTAGCCTCAGCTCCTCATGTGACTTGCCAATTTGTCACCTGAATTTGATCAGGTCCTTTTTTGGGGGGCGGGGGAAATGCTCTCTCTTTCCAGGTTTTTTTTTTTTTCTCTCATTCTTTGTGACTCAGCTGAAATCATCAAGTCTCTGATTTTCTTACTGTCCTGTTAGGGAGTTGTTTTCTTCTGGGTCTTCCCCAGCCAAGTTCTGTGATTGGCAGTGGGGTAAGTACTATGTATGACCTTTGTGTCCTCAAATTTTCACAACCTGGTAGGGAGGCAGGCACAGGTATGGATGTATTCCATGTGCAGCTTCCTATAGAAAACGTGTGGAGACAGGGGTGGAGATAGAGAGGGAGGGAGCAAGAGAGGAAGAGAGAGAGAGAGAGAAAGAGAAAATAAAGAATCAAATCACATCCTACATGAGCCTTCACTCTGAATTCTCATTACCATGAAATTCTATTTGCTCTAGGGCACCATTTCTCAACCAGGGACCATATGGCCTCCTGTGCACTACCAGGTTATTTCAAGGGGCCCACAGGTTAAAATGGCATCAAGGAGGGCCTTGGTACAAGACTAAGGTGTTACAGTCAGAAAGGGGGACAACAGGGAGGAAACAAAGCCAGAAGGGGTTGAGAAACACTGTTTTTTTTTTTTGTTTTTTTGTTTTTTTTTTGGTTTTTGGGCCACACCCAGTGACGCTCAGGGGTTACTCCTGGCTATGCGCTCAGAAGTCGCTCCTGGCTTGGGGGGACCATATGGGACACCGGGGGATCGAACCACGGTCCGTCCTAGGCTAGCGCTGGCAAGGCAGACACCTTACCTCTAGCGCCACTGCCCGGGCCTGAGAAACACTTCTAATGAGAAAGCATCCTGGCATGCTTTGGACATGTCAGCCATAAAGGCAGTCACCAAATTCTGCATACTCACCAGTAATATGAGCACTCTCATAAGTGCAAATGACTATAACAGAGTGTATCATGTATGAACTTTCCTAAGAAATAACTATGATTAAAAAGTTTTTTTTATCATCTGAAAGCACCTCTGAATACTAAAATTCCTATTGCAATAAAATAAGTTAAACTCATGAATTTTGAATCTAGTCCATTTTTTCAAGAATATATAGTTAATAAAACAAAGATGCATATAAAGTACTCCTATGAAAGAGTTACAAAACAAATTTTATTCAGTCTGATTCAGAATAGGGTACTTATGCATTAAAATTATAGTAGCCATGATTACTGTCATATCCATAATATTGTCTCAAATCAGGGTTCATGTTTTTATACTATTGAGAGTCACAATCAGTATGCACATTTTTTGATTGCCTTGCATTAAAGAATTTCCTCTGATGACCTAGTTTCTTAGAAAATTTGAGATGAAAAAAAAAGAAAATTTGAGATGAGGGGCCAGAGAGATAGATAGCAGGTAAGGCACTTGCCTTGAATACAACCAACTCGGGTTTGACCCCCAGTGTTTCATATAGTTTTCTGAGTCTTTCAGAAGTAGTTCTTGAGTTAGAACGAGAAGGAAGCTCTGGGTGTAGCCACAAAAAGAAAAGAGGAGGGAGGGAGGGAGGGAGAGAGAGAGAGAGAGAGAGAGAGAGAGAGAGAGAGAGAGAGAGAGAGAGAGAGAGAGAGGGAGGGAGGGAGGGAGGGAGGGAGGGAGGGAGGGAGGGAGATGGAGAGAGGGAGAGAATTTGAGGTGAATCTGCCAATCTTTCCTCAGAGGGAATTAGAAACTCATTATTCTTTTACTTTTATCTACCCTACCTTTGGCAACACTACACTGATTTAGTTAATTCTAATAACATAGTAGTAAATAGTGAATCTTCATAAACTGTTATTCTTGTTCATAGATTGCTTCTAAGTCAGAGACTCTCAAACTTACTTGACCAATGCCTCATTTTCAGAAGAAAAAACAAAAGGCAAGTATTCAGCACACCCCCTGGAAATTTATCTTCTTTAAAAGGCAACAAACAGAAAGCAACTAAGTACTCACAGATATTTGTGCACCTACATTCATGCACCCTGGGCTATTAACAATCCCAGGGTTGTTCCTTTCCCGTAGGGAGCAGTTTTGTGCACTTGGGGAAACCCTAAGCTAGGTCCTTTGCACCTTCTTAAGCATTTTAGAACTAGTATATCAGTGTCTTTTAAAACAGGACCACCTTGGGGCCGGCAAGGTGGTGCTAGAGGTAAGGTGTCTGCCTTGCAAGCGCTAGCCAAGGAAAGGACCACAGTTCAATCCCCCGGCGTCCCATATGGTCCCCTCAAGCCAGGGGCAATTTCTGAGCGTGTAGCCAGGAGTAACCCCTGAGCATCTAACGGGTGTGGCCCGAAAAACCAAAATAAATAAATAAATAAATAAACAAATTAAAAAAAAAACAGGATCACCTTTCCATATGGTTGGTCCCTGGAGCCTGCCAGGAGCAATTTCTGAGCTTAGAGCCAAATGTAACCCCTGAGCGCTGCCGGGTGTGACCCAAAAACCAAAAAGACAAAACAAAACAAAACAGGACCACCTTTGGCCTCATGACATGAGTCTGACAGGGAGGAAGTGGTACTCAGGACCCTTTCCCTCTCTAGTACTATACACATTACACTTGGGGGGATATGTGGTGTGAGGAATCAAATATAGGCTCTCATTCATATGTGGCACGTGATCTACCCCATTACTTGAGCTGTTTCCCAGGCCCCTGCTTATCTACTAATTTTTTTATTATACAGAATCAAATTTATTTTAACTTAATAATCTCATGGATACATCAGTGTGCATTTATATCTACCACATTTATTTTTTAGGACTGCACATATCCATCCTGTAGATGTGCTTCAATTTATTTTATTTTAATTTCTTGTTTACAGTACTATTAATAATAGTTTCTCATACACATAAGTCCAACACCACATCCATCACCAGTGTACTTATCCTCTTCCCCCAAGGAACCCATGATTATATGCAAATCTGTGTTGATTGCTGCACTTAGTATTATAGCCAAGATACAGGAACAACCCAAATGGCCAACTACAAGAAGTTGTGGCATATAGATGCATGGAACACTACGCAGCTCTTAGAAAATACAAAATCATGCAATATACAGCAATATGGATGGAACTAAAGGATTTGCTGAGGGAAGTCAGTCAGAATGAAAGGGACAAATACAGCATGATCTTCATATATCGGTCTTAAAACTACATATACAGTGAGATATTAGCAACTAAGATCCAAAGGCAACCTAACAGGGGAACTGACCCACACAATTCAATTGGGGAGCTGAGAGGATGGGGGCTGGGTTCTCTGGGTTCATTTCTATTCTAAAAACTCCATGTAATTATAATTGGAAATGTGACATTGAGTGTATAGGTCAATATAGAGAGAATCAAAATCTTAGCAATAATGAGCTGGAATTCCAGCCCACAAATATGATATGAAATATTTCTTCATTTCTTTAATTTCCCCCAGGAATATTTTCTAGGTTTTAGTGTAGATATCAAACATATCTTTTTTTTATTTAGATCATTTAGATATAAATTTGGCTTTTGTGTTATGTTCAGTGAAATCTTTTAGAAGGCTAAATTTATTTTTCCAGTTGTTTGCTGCTAGTGTATAGAAATACAGTGGAGGGGCTTGAGCAATAGCTATACAACTATACAGTGGGCTGGACATTTGTCTTAAACATGGCAGACCCAGGGTCAATCCCCGGCATCCCATATGATCCCCTCGAAGTCTGCTAGGAATTAATTTCTGACTGCAGAACCAGGAGTAACCCCTGAGCACCGCCAGTGTGGCCTAAAAACAAAACAAAACAAAACAAAAGGTGGGGAGGAAAATACTGTGGAGTCTTGTATGTTGGTTGTAACTTATGACCTTTCTTAATTCACTTATTGGCAACTAATAGATGCATTATAGTTTCCTTGAATTTATTGCATAAATAAACATGTCTACCCCCATCTACTGACATATTCACATGGTCATTGATGCATTATCTCTTGTATCTATAGATGGATTCAATACAGAACTATTTTAAGGACAGTTTGATTCTGGTTGGTTTTTTTTTTTTTTTTACTTGTGAAGTTCTTTACAAGGGTATGAGGATAAGTTTTATTCAGGTCTCACAAAATGAGTCTAGACATTTTCTCTTTTCTGTTTTCTGAGATAATTTGTATAACTTTGAGATTGTTTTTCCTTAGATGGTTGAAAAACTTTACCAATAAATTCATTTAGATGTAGAGTTTTTAAATAAGAAATGAAACTTCTTTAGCTAATAGTACTTAAATAATTTCTATTATCTTGTCACAGTTTGGTAAGTCGTGTTTTTTATGGCATTTATCCATGTCATCTAAGCTATTATATTTTAACATAAAATTGCTTATAATGTTCTTAGGCTAACTTTTGAATGTTGCAGGAGCTACAATGATATGTCATCATTTTTCTTCTTCTTTTTTTTTTTTTTTTTGGTTTTTCGGGCCACACCCGTTTGATGCTTAGGGGTTACTCCTGGCTAAGCGCTCAGAAATCGCCCCTGGCTTGGAGGGACCATATGGGACGCCGGGGAATCAAACTGCAGTCCTTCCTTGGCTAGCGCTTGCAAGGCAGACACCTTACCTCTAGTGCCACCTCGCCAGCCCCATGTCTTCATTTTTCAAGAGGTCTTGCTAGAAGTTTATCAATGTTACTTATCATTTAAAAATACTATTTTTGGTTTTATTTCCACGAGTGATTATTTCTTTTCATAATACAGATTACTATTGTTCAGTTTCTTCCTTCTCCTCACTTTGGGTTTACTTTATTCATTGTTTTCTAACTTCTTTCAATGTACACTTGTAGGGCCAGAGAGAAAGTTAAATGACAGGAATTCTAGCTTTGTATGTGGAAGTCCAGGTTCAATCCCCAAGCACTTAGTGGTCCCAGAACCAATAGGAGCAACCCCTGAGTGAGGAAGCAGAAGTAGTTCCAAATCCCCCCCCCCAAATCTATGGAATGGAAACACTTGTATTATTTTGAATTTTTGTTCTTTTTTTAATTAAGTGCATCTTATTTTTGTAAATTTCCCTTTAAGAACTACTTTAGGTAGCTAACACATTTTTTTTTTTAAGTTTTTAAGACCACATCCAGTAAATCTCAGGGGTTACCTGGCAGGCTCTGGAACTTTATAGGATGCTGGAGATCAAACCCAGGTTGACTGCATGAAAAGCCAAAGCCCTAACCACTGTGCTATCTCCAACCCTGGGCTCACATTTTTAAGAGAAACCATTTCCAGCAGTTCTCTAAAGCTCACTGGATACTACCAGTAATTCTTGGTCTAGTGGTGAGGACTTGATGAATGATTCAGTTCTTGGGGCCTCAGAGTACATAGGCTCCAACACATTCAAGCGCCCTTCACCCTCACCCCCCTTGGTGCTAAGAACACATGAGGTGCAAGGGATCAAAGTCAGGGCCTCGTATATGCTAGGCATGTGCTCTGCTATTTGAACTTTCTCCTGGGCCCTCACAGATTTTAATGCTGCATTTGCATTATCATTAAATTCAACATTTCCAATTTTCTTTATGTTTTCTTCTCTGACCCATTGGGCTATTTAGAAGTATGTTGGTAATTTCCATCCATTTGGAGGGATTTTATGGGTATCTGGTTTTTACTGATTTCGAAATTAAATTATGTTGTGGTCAAAGTACATAACCTATTTCTGCCTTTTAAATTTTATTACAAATTGGTTTCTAGACCAGCAGAACCCTAACCCTAGCAGAGAGCTTATTGTGAACATTTCATTCTCACCTGAAAACTCAGTTATTCAGCATAAAATTTTATTAGCGGCAATGAGAAGATTGATTATGTTGTTTAAATCACTGGTTTTCCATTACCGGTCTGTGGCTGGTGCAAGCACTGATGTCACTTGGCAGGTGTCAAATGCTTGAAAACCACTGGTTGAATAATAGATATTCTTACAAAACTGGGCTTGTTGCATGAATTACCAAGACAAATATCTTAAAAAAACAAAACAAAGCAAAAGCTATAGCTATGAGCATGAATCTAGTCATTTCTTTTTAGTGCTGTAAGTTTTATTTTATTTAATTAGAAGCTGTCATTAGACACATATACATCTATGATTGTATCTCCTGATGAAATAAATAAAAGAAGCATTTAAGAAGAATCCCCCTTGAAGCCTGAGTGATAATGGGTATTTGCCTGGCATGTGCCCCACCCAGATTCAATCCCAAGCATTCATATAGTCCTCTGAGCCTGCCAGGAGTAATTTTGAGCAGAGTCAGGAGTAACCCCTCAGGGTAGCCAGGTGTTGACAAAAGAAGGAAGGAAGGAAGGAAGGAAGGAAGGAAGGAAGGAAGGAAGGAAGGAAGGAAGGAAGGAAGGAAGGAAGGAAGGAAGGGAGGGAGGGAGGGAGGGAGGGAGGGAGGGAGGGAGGGAGGAAGGGAGGAAGGGAGAAAGGAAGGAAGAAAAGAAGGAAGGAAGGGGAGAGAGAAAGAAAGAAAGAAAGAAAAAGAAAAAAGGAAGAAGAAAGAAAAAGAAAGAAAAGAAAGGAAAGAGAGAAAGGAAGGAAGGAAGGAAGAAAAAAAGAAGAAAGAGAAAGAAAGAAAAAAAGAAAGAAAGAAAGAAAGAAAGAAAAAGAAAGAAAGAAAATTTGAAAGAAAGAAAGAAGAAAGAAAGAAAGAAAGAAAGAAAGAAAGAAAGAAAGAAAGAAAGAAAGAAAGAAAGAAAGAAAGAAAGAAAGAAAGAAAGAAAGAAAGAAAGAAAAAGAGAAAGTCCCTTTTTATTTTGGGTTTTTTTTTTTTTTGCCCTGAAGTTTTGTCTGTTAGAAATACTTCATCTTTCTTATTCTTAATATTTGCTTATTTTGTTTTCCCATTATTTTACTTTCAATATTTTTGTGATTCTAAATTTAAAAGTTTTTTTTGTTTTTGAGTCCCACCCGGTAGCGCTCAGGGGTTACTCCTGGCTTTACGCTCAGAAATCACTCCTGGCAGGCTCAGGGGACCATATGGGATGCCAGGATTCAAACCACCGTCCTTCCGCATGCAAGGCAAATGCCTTACTTCCATGCTATCTCTCTGGCCCCAATTTACATTTTTTTGGGGGGGGCCACACCCGGTAACGCTCAGGGGTTACTCCTGGCTATGTGCTCAGAAGTTGCTCCTGGCTTGGGGGACCATATGGGACGCCGGGGGATGGAACCATGGTCCGTCCAAGGCTAGCGCAGGCAAGGCAGGCACCTTACCTTTAGCGCCACCGCCCGGCCCCCCCAATTTACATTTTATGTCTCATAGACAGTTTAATTCATTGTGACTTGATTGGTTTTACTCCTATCTGACAAATTCTACCTTTGATTAATATACATATTAATTTAATTAAAATTAAGTTTGCCTTCTATATATCTTATCTTCCATCTTTTTAGGTTGATTTCTCATTTATTGCCTTATATTTAGATAATTTTTGTGTATCTTATTTTAATCCTTTGCTTGGTTTTAAAGCCATCATTTTTTTTTCATCATTTTTATTGGTTGCTCTAGGGATATGCATCTCTAATGTGTCATAGCCAACTTAGAATTAATTTTACACCACTTCACATGAAAGATAAGGATTTTGCAGCAGTCTATAACCATTTACACTTCTCCAATCTTTATTCTATTGTTACAATATATTTTATAACTGCATACAATTTGGGGGCTCCCAAGTTTTCTGGAATTCCGGGGCTCCACCAGAGGTTCTCAGCCAATGTGGTTCAGCATAACAGCCTGGGGGGTGTGATGCTACTCAGATATTGCAGTGCTGAAAATACCCAGGCGAACCTGGTGGTGTTAAGGGCTTTCACAGCCACTCTGGGTGGTGCTCAGTGACCTACAGGTCTACAAAGATGCTCCGGTACTGGGGTGCCAGGAATCTAACAATTGCCAGGTAGAATTGCCTAAGCACCGTACTATTTCTCATCCTGTGTAAATTTTCTTTATTTTCTTTTTTTTGGTTTTTGGGCCACACCCGGCATTGCTCAGGGGTTACTCCTGGCTATCTGCTCAGAAATAGCTCCTGGCAGGCACAGGGGACCATATGGGACACCGGGATTTGACCCAACCACCTTTGGTCCTGGATCGGCTGCTTGCAAGGCAAACGCCGCTGTGTTATTTCTCCGAGTCCTGTACATTTTCTTTTACTAGGACCTACACCTACACTTTTATAGTGGACCAGTGGAGATGCTCAACTTGATGGTGCTCAGAAGTTACTAGGGCTCCATCTGTCGGTACTTGGATAGGGCAGCCCCCCAAATTGTACTGTGGATGGAACTCTGCTTAAGAACCTATCTCCCCAGCACCATAACTATATAACCATATTTTTTTTTGCTCTATTAGATGCAGCTGACCATAAGACACACATAGTTGGGTTTTTTTTTTTTTGGTGGGGGAGACACCTGGTCACATTCATGGGTTACTCCTGGATATGCGCTCAGAAATCGCTCCTGGCTCAGGGGACCATATGGGATGCCAGGGATCAAACCAGGTCTCTCCTTGGTCAGCCGCGTGCAAGGCAAATGCCCTACCGATGTGCTATCGCTTCGGCCCCTAGATGCACATAGTTTTTAGATGCTCTACTCCACTGCACTCAGATTTCAGCTCCAGGCAGGCAGCATTCCCTTCATACGACACACTTTTCGGGGGAAAAAGTGTGTCTTATGATACAAAAAATACTGTACATTTTAAAGCCCATGGTATCCTGTTAAAAATTATGTTTGCATCCTAGTATAAGTTATAAAAACATTGTAAGTAGAAAAATAAATGTTGCATTTTGTTTTTATAGACATAATTACCATTTTACTATGCTTTATTATTTTAGACCTGCTTCAAGTTGGTGTCACTACCTTCAAACTGAAAAACTCCCCTTCCCATTTCTGTGTAGGACTGCTGGCAGCATATTGTTTTCAGTTATCGCAAAATGTCTTTATTTTGCTCTCCCTTTTGAAATATATCTCTTCTTGGACATGAGCATCTAGGTTGACAGCTTTTTCCTTCCTCTTGGGTTCCATTATCTCATGGCTACTGTTGTGGATGAAAAGAAGTTATCCGTTATTTGTTGTTTCCCTGTATACAATGTGGTTTTTTCCCCTTTGGCTGCTTTCAAGATTTTTCTCTTTATGTGTGGTTATCAGTACAGTGAATATGATATGTCTTGGTGTTATTGTATTTTATAAATCCAGCCTACATGGTGTTCTCTAAACCTCAAGGCTCTGTGAGTTAACTTTTTGCAGCAAATTTGGGAAATTCTGGACGATCATTTTATGTGTTTTCATCCATTTTCTCTATCTTGTCGCTTTGGAACTAGAATTACACATATTGGCTAAATTGGCTTCTTTGTTTCTCATGGGTAACCAAAGGCTCTTCTTTTTATTCTTCTTCTTCCATTGTTTCTCTCCATAAGCTTTATATATGGGCACTTTGTCTCAATCTTGCTCTATTTCCAAGCACACATATCCTTTCTTACATATTTCCAACCCTATAATAAGACTGCCCATATCCAAAAATACTTTTTAGGATCTTTTTTATTTCAGGTAGTTTCCATTTCTCTGTTAAAACTCTTCCTTTGTTCATTACTGATAATGCATTTTTAAAAGTCCTGAAACATATTTGTAATATGACATGTTTTTAATAATTGTTTGCAAGTCCTTGTCAGCTCATGTCAACATCTGGGTCCTCTTGGCTTTCTTTTTCTTGTCTACTAGTAAAATGTTCTTGTTTCTTCCCATATCTAGCCATTGCTTACTGTACATTAGATTGAGATAAACTATGGTAAACAGCCTCAAGAATGTCATTTTCCTGAAAAGGGTATTGGATTTTATTTACAAAGCATCTACAATACTGGAGCATTTATTTGCTTGCTTCATTCAAGCATGTTCTTTTCTCATTCTGTTAGAGGGGCCCATTTTAGTTTTCAGTGGAGTCCTGAAACATGGCCTCAGCTCTGGGCTTAAATCTGTCCTTAAATCTTCAATTTCTAATGCTTGAGAGGTCTCTTCACTCAACGAGTAGGTGAGATTTCAGCAATATTTCCATGCCTGGCTAGCTCTTCTTTTTCCTTCATTCAACTCTCAGTCTTACAGAAGACCTGTCTGGGCATTGTGGGGGTCCTGTATGTGCAGTCCAATTCTCAAATTATCAGCCAGAACTGGACAGATTATCTCTATGCTCACTGCTGAGCTCTCCCCCTTTAATCTATTTATTTTTTTTCTGCTCAAGGTCTCTGTTCTGACTATTTTGACCACTGCAGCATCACTGAACTCAGATCTCTACCTCCTCAATACAGAGCTAAATTTACCATCTATGGGGAATCCATTTACCCACACTCCAGCAGGAAATTCTCTCCAGGAATAAGGCTGGATAATTGTGGCATGATTGTAGCACTGGTGTTTATTTTTTTTTCCCTTTCAGACATCCTCATTATACACTGATTGGTGTTCCATACCTCCAGATAGTTTCTTAGACATATTCTCCAGTTTTACAGTTGTTTTCCATGAGCATTCAGGCCCAAATGAGACTATTGTAGACAGAGGCATAAGTTTTACTTGAATTTTTATTAAAATAGAATTAATATGGGCCAGAGAGATAGCATGGAGGTGAGGCCTTTGCCTTGTGTGCAGAAGGTCAGTGGTTCGAATCCCGGCATCCCATATGGTTCCCCGTGCCTGCCAGGAGCGATTTCTGAGTGTAGAGTCAGAAGTAACCCCTGAAGCCTTGCCGGGTGTGACCCAAAAACCAAAAAATAAAAAAAAATTAAAATAGAATTAATAATACAGAATGGGAAAGCCACATAACTCAATCTAGCTCCATCTCTCAAATAGAAGGGGAAACAAGGGTGGGTATCAGGGCCAAACAGATATGTGATCACTAGTAGTAAGCTAGACACAGAAGGAACCACTTACTCTACCAGCCTGGTGGGTGAGGGCGAGGGATATGGGGTGCAGGAAGGGAACGGGGGTGGAGAGAGGACAAATTTGGTGATGGAAATTCCCCTGATTCAATGATAATATGTACCTAAAATACTACTGTGAAATATATGTAAGCCAATATGATAAAAATAAAAATAAAAAAATAATGGAGATAACTCAATTGGTAAGGTGTTTGACTTGCTTATGACTGATTCAGGTTTGATCCTTGGCATCCATATGGTCTCTCAAGTACCACCAGGAATAATTTTTTTTTTTTGTGGTTTTGGGTCATACCCGGCAGTGCTCAGGGGTTTTTCCTGGCTCCGTGCTCAGAAATCGCTCCTGGCAGGCACGGGGGACCATATGGGACGCAGGGATTCGAACCGATGACCTTCTGCATGAAAGGTAAACGCCTTACCTCCATGCTATCTCCGGCCCCAGGAACAATTCTTGAGTGCAGAGCCACAAGTACCCCCTGAGCATTGTTGAGTATATCTCCCAAACAAAACAAATATAATTAATAATAATAATATAAAATGTTAATTATCTCCATATCACATTCAGCCCAATTCTCTTTGGTAGCTTCCTCTTAAGGTATGTTTATAGTCTAAATTATTTCCCCCCCCCCCAAAAAAAAAAGCCCTGTAGGGCACAGACTCTGCTTTCTTCTCTATTTCTCTCTCACACTTTTTGGTACACAAACTACCTTCTTGCTAATTGCGTCTCCTTTCTTGAGCTTCTATCGTGAAATCTTCTCTCATGTTATTCCTTACACCTTAAATAATGCTTCCCCTTCTTCTTGCCTTGTATCTTTAGATTTCAACTAAAATGTCATCATTTCTTCATGATGGCCAGCAAGTCTGAGTTATTGCCACATTAGAGTCTCTTGATGGACTGTTATTTTTCTTCAAAGTACTTTTTTTTTTTCTAGTTTATTTTGGGGACACACCCAACAGTGTTCCTTGCTTGGGAATCACTTCTGAAAATGCTCAAAGGGTCATGCAGTGACAGGCATCTAACCCGGGCCTCCTACAGGCAAAGCATATGCTCCAGCCTTTTGAGCTTTCCCCTATTTCCTCAAAGCATTTATAAATCATTAGTCTTTGTCTGATGTTCTCTGTCTCCTTAAAATGCACACTCCCAGATCAGAGTGATGGTACAGGAGTTAAGGCATTTTCCTTAACATACAGCTGACCCTTGTTGGATCCCCAGTACCGCATAATCCCTTGAGCACCACCCAGCAACCTTCAAGAACAGAGCTAAAAGCAGCCTCTAAGTACTGCAAAGTATGGTGCCAATCCCTCAAAAGTAAAATAAAATGCAGAAATCAGATTTTAGAGATCCTGTCTTTTTTTAATTCTATCTTTTTTTTTGGTCTCCTTAGTTCCTAGTACCACCTGGTAGTCATTCATGCAGAACAAATTATTTCAACTCTTTCTTTTACATCTCTATTCATTTTTATCATTGATAATAAGCATATTTCTATGTATTTAAATCATTGCATCACCCCCACCCTCCACCCGAGTTATACAAAAAGGTATGTGAGGAGGGTATGTGACTATTATTCAGAGAAAGATTTTGAGATCTGGAAAAAAATCCAGATAATGTGCCGGAGTTCACACTAACAGAAGGAGACCTGGCTAGAACGGTGTGCTGGCATCTGTCCAGTAATTCTTCAATAATACCCTTTGGTCTCCCTTTCTCATGGATTGCTATTAACCATAGAATGAAACACGGGTACAGAATGTCATTTTCTTTTCCAAATAGGTTTGGACTATTCAAATTTGAATCATGTTGGCTTTCTCTAGGTCCTTAAAAGCACCAGGGAGTACAGAAGCAATCTGTAGGTTTGCTACTGTTGGACTCCACACCCCACAACTTCTCAATCCCATCTGTTAAAGTTCCGTGGGCCTTTTTGTTGAAACTCTATACCTCAAGAATGCATATGCCTCATATTTTAAGCTAATAAGGACAGTCCCAAATCAGCCATCAGTCTAGAAGGCCTGCAGGCCTGTGTGCACTGATGTCCTTGGGAGCTGAATACATTGAGCTCGACAGCCTCGTCCAGCTCCATTCTGCCAGCCACATGGATCTTCCCCAAATGACAGGCTGAGGCTGGGAACATCATCTGAATTTTGACCACATCAAACAGGCTGGCTGAGCCAGGTTTAATCTTGACCACATCAGCACTACTTTCTCGGCCCCACTTTGTTTCGGCAGCTCAGTTCATCATTCCAAGGGATGATTGAATGCGGTGCTAGTGTCTCTTTGGGACTTGTGAACTCATTTATCTATTCCATCTTGTATAAAAGATGTATGAAAGAGGAGAAGAGGGTAGGCCAGAGCAGTTTTGTCCTGTGAAGAAGGATGGTCTGATTTCTCCTTGATTGATTCTTCACCATTTTTCCACTGTTGCATGAGTCCCAAGCCCAGTGGGGTGTCAGCACCGGGGACTTCAAATGGTGGTAACTGGCTCTAGCCAGTCTTTGGCCTCATGGGTTGGGGCTTCAAGCACTGGCAGGGGAGAGAAGATTCATCATTACAGCCTCCACCTAACTCCTTCAGTTCCAAGTTCCTTGCACCTTTGGAATATCTTAGTAAACCGAGGATTCCCATTTTGAACTAGTCATTAAGATCCATATCTGAGGCTTAGTCCCTACCAAGTGAGAGAAGCTTGAAAGTGGGCAATACTGCAAAAGAAATCATGTGATTTTTTTTTTACATATTCCAATTGTATTTGACAAACCCTCCCCCATGGCATTGCCCTATGACTGTTAACATGGGGCTAAGCTCAGAGTGGACACTACAGGCCCAATTTCACATCTGGGAAAAATGGCACACAGTTAAATCCCATAAATTCACTGAACTAGTCAGTGAAGATGCTGAGATTTGAATCTAAATCTGCCTGAATCTGTAGTCTTTGCTTTTGACCTTGGTTGTGAAACTATTTCAAAATAGTTTATTCCGAAACTATGTAGAAAATAAATGTCTGCATCTCTGCAGGCAATCTGTGGTCTCTGTCAAGTATTCTTGCTTTCTCTTACAACCCTTTAGAAGAGTAGAAGCCATTTTTCAATCACAAATCACAAAAAAATAAGTAAGGGCCCAATCTGGCCCAGATTCGGCAGCAGACTGTTGTTTGCTGACCAGCACACACACTGCTCCTGAGCATGAGTAAAACCTAATGTTTCCAGTGGAAACAGGCCAGGAAATGGGAGGTTTCTGGTAGAGTTCTAGACTGAAACAAGCTGCTTCTGTTCTGGGGGCGGTAAAGCCAACCTCACTGACCCCCTTCAGCCACACACAGCAGCACTGATTTTTCTCTGAGATTCTTTTAGGAGCCTCAAACCTGCAGTTGAGCCTGGGCAGAAATTCCTCTTCAGAGGAGTGGGACTTTAACTTCTCCATCTTGGTCTGCAAGCACTACTAGAGACTTGCTAAGGTTGGCCCTGGGACCCCTGCTATGTTTTCAGACCTCATGAGTTTATAAATCTCCCCCTTGGCCAAGTATTATTGGAAGTGGCCTTTGGGTCTGCTGAACGCTTCTGGAGAAATGCTCCTTCCTTTCTCCTCTGCACTGACCTAGGTTAACATCAGGGAAGTGGGCCGGAGTGGTGGCGCAAGCAGTAGAGCATTTGCCTTGCACGCGCTAACCTAGGACGGGCCGCATTTTGATCCCCCAGCGTCCCATATGGTCCCCCAAGCCAGGAGCGATTTCTGAGCGCATAGCCAGGAGTAACCCCTGAGCATTACCGGGTGTGGCCCCAAAAAGCCAAAAATCAAATTAAAACAAAAAAACATCAGGGAAGACTAAGAGAGAAGGACCCACATCATCATAGGATGAGTGGGGAATAAAATCTCACCAGCAACCCTAAGAGGACCCAGTAGGAACCCTTGAGTCAGCAGCTTTTATTTTTCTGGCTAAAAAAAAAAAATACTTCTTTTTTTCAGCTGCCAAGTGTTTGAGTGTTGTGGGGACTCCCTTAGTAAATATTTATCTTCAGTCTGGAAGAGCTGAGCTGTGCTCCCTTGGCCACGTTCACACAGTGTGGCTCTTAGGAAACTGCAGACTAGAATAGCCCTCAGCTCCAGAGGAACAGCTAGCTCCCTCACCCCAGACCCCATCAACTGTAGGCTGAACCCCTTCCAGAAAAAAAAAAGCCGCTGGGCCACGAGGCTCCCTGTGACTCCCCACTGTCCCCATCCCAGCACCATCTCTGTCTCCTCGCCACGTGTTTCCCCACCCGCCTCCTTTCCCTGGCACAGTCCTTTGCCTGGCACAGGCAGCCTGGTTTCCATGGAAGCCTCATTAAATCTGCATCTTGCTCAGTTTGGGTTTGAACACGACTGCCAGAAGTATTTTTAGTTCGTGCGGTTTTGTAATGAGATAGGGATTGGGGGAGGATGGGGACAGTAGGGCCAAAGGATTTACCTCCTCCCCCCCCCCCAAAAAAAAATAGAAAGAAGAGGTCTGAAGGGAAGGAGCATTGCTGAAGAAGAGGGTTTCACTGAAGGGGAGAAAGTTGAGTAGTTGCAGCTGTAGCTCCTGGCAAGGCCCACCCCACTGAGCACTGATGGGCATTAGTCATGACAACTGTCCCAGTGGCCTGTGCGAGAAACCTCTCTTTTCACTTTCCGTGGTCTCTGCAGGAGTGTCACTAAGTTTGGGAGTGGGCCTCCCCCACAGGCAGCTCACAAATCTCCCCACGAGAAGAGGATGATGGTCAAAGGACACAGAGACACATTAGCAGCTCAACAGAGACTGGTGTGTGGTGGGTTTTCTGAGTGTGATGGCCCTAGAATGAGAGCAGGGAAGAGAGGGCTGCAGGACCCATAGGCGCTTGATCCCAAGTCAGGATTTAAAGGTGAGGAGAGTAGAGTGGGCAAGGTGTGTTGGTATGGGAACCTCACACACCAAGTCCCTCTTCCCTTCAGCTCTTCAAACAGACCATGTCCTCAGTCTGACCCCTCTATTTGATGTGGTTCTTGATAACTGGATTGGTTGTTTGCACTGGTACTGTTGGGCACATGTGTGTTGAAATATGCATAGACACATGTAACTCTATATAGCAGAGATGGTGGCTGGTGTTGACTGGGTCTTTACCTTGATGTGGGGTATTTTTATCATTGAGTATGTACTGATTCATTTCCTTTTCCTAATCCTGGGGATTAGACTTTTGCCATCTCCATTCTACGGACCCTATTGTGGCATTCACATATAGCCTGCACAAAAACATTCACCCAGTAATCCCTGCTACAAATTGATGGCAAGCAATTCGGGTATGATGGATACAGGGACAGGATCTCATAATTGGGGGATATGGTTCCCAGTTCTCATTGGGGAAACTGAGGCACAAAGAAGTTGAGAAAACTATGCAAGGTATCCAGATACTTAGCAGCAGAAGCTTGTTTTGTACCCCCCAGAAGCCTGACTTGACACTGCAACCCTAAATCCATAAGGGCAGCTATTGCTTGGCATAGATTTTAAGCCGCTCTCTGTGCAAGATGGCATTTATAGTAACTTAGTATTGATGGGCTGAAGACAGGTTGCAGATGTGCTGTTGCAATTTCATTCATCCTCAAAGAGGTGTTTTTTTTTTCCTCCTCAAAGAAATTCTGAGGGCGGTATCTGGATTCATAAAAATCATTATGATCAAGATGTGCCCAAGCTTCATTCTAGGTCTCCTGCACTGCTTTCCTTCCTCCATTTACAACTTTTATTACTTTGCGTCTCCTGATATCTCATTGCTTCCCAAATGTTTCTGGTAGGACAGAGCCCCCGATTCACTTGCTCAGGTAGTAGGGATCTTCTCTGCCTGCCTTTCCGCTCTCAGGACAGCATTTCATTGGCCACATTTCACTCGAATTGTCTTTTCCAGGGAGATTTCCACGGGTCATTCTTGTACTTGGCCAGTGTCTGCCTCCCCCTTTGCCCACCAGTCTTGTTAAGGGTCTATTACAATCTTACCCTATTCAAGGCCTTAGGTTCTCTCCTCGCTGACTCTCCTCAAATCTGAAAGGGAGAAGATGGAACCAATTCAGTGCTCAGGTCTGACAATGAAGCATTGTTCAGGCCCAGTGATGCTGAAGGCCACCAAACCAGCCCAGTGTGGCTCAAGGATTCCGTGTGGTGCCAATGATCAAACTTGGGTTCCTGTACATGCCTTGCTCTGACCTCTGAACTATTTCCCTGACCCTTGAACCTCGTGGTTCCTTTCTTTTGTTTCTCTACATCCCTGCCTCACTTCTCTTCATCTCTTTTGATTCTTTTATTGAGTCCACCTGCATACAAACAAACCTATTTCAGCGCTGCCCATCTGTCATATCCTTATCTCAGACAGCAGTAGCATTCTGAAACTGTCACATTCTAGGGGCAAAGCTTGGGTCAGGAGCCCAGCTAAAAGTCAGGGAAACAAAAGTAAAGGACTGTCAAATCCATGGGCAGTGGGGGAAGAGAAAGCAGGGCAGAAAAAAAGGAACCATAAACAGTTTATAAAAGGCTTTAGTCAATCACAGCCTTTCTATGAATGGGGAAATTGAGGCACAGAACAAGCCTGAATGTATACAAGCTCTATTGCCCTTTTGTTGACACTAGGTACCTTGTATGTGTTTCTGGTCCTGACAGGGACTCTCTGCTGTCTCTACACCATCTCATAGTCCTCCACATGGCACTAGCTTCCCAGGATATCCAGGAGATTTCTGAGGATAGAGTCAGCTCAAGAACGCTAGAAAAAATGCATCCAGGATAAAGTACAGGGGCTGGAGAGATAGTCCAGTAGGTAGGAAACTTGTCTTGACATGGGGCTGATCTGGCTTTAATCTCTGATATTGTGTCCCAAGCATAGCCAGTAGAAAACCCTGAGCGGGCCCGGAGAGATAGCACAGCGGCATTTGCCTTGCAAGCAGCCGATCCAGGACCAAAGGTGGTTGGTTGGAATCCCGGTGTCCCATATGGTTCCCCGTGCCTGCCAGGAGCTATTTCTGAGCAGACAGCCAGGAGTAACCCCTGAGCACTGCTGGGTGTGGCCCCCCCCCCAAAAAAAAAGAAAAGAAAAAGAAAAAAGAAAACCCTGAGCACAGAGCCAGGAGTAAGTCCTAAACACAGCAAGGTAGGCCCCACCCCCCAAAGTCAAAATAAATAGGTAAATAAAGCAAAGTGAATTCAGCAAGGCTTTGCAACAGGATTAAGGACATCTGGGGTCTGAGACGAGCTCTTGGCTGATTGGTTGAATGATGCCCTTATGGAGTTAACACCCAAATGCTCCTGGATTTAAATATGAATTTTCTAATGTGGCTCTTCTTTCCATCATGTGATGAATCCCCATAATCTCCTGACAACTCTAGGTGAGAGAGGCTAGGGTTTTCAGGCCCATATTACAGGCGAGAAAAAATGGTAGTGGGCTGGGGAAGAGGAGGGGGCTAAGGGTAAGCTCTTAGTTCAAGGTGGCACTGTTGAACCAGGATGTGAACATGGCTCTGTCTAGTTGCTGAGAGCTACTCAGGATCTCAGCCCTCTGCTTCATTTCCTCGTCTGTCAGATGGGAATGATAACGCCTGTCTCACATGGATATTGTCGGGAAAACAGATGAAAAGAGAGAAAGCTCTGAAAACAGAAGCAGCCACCCCTGCAGATGGAAATTATTTTTGTGGTTGTCACACTCTGCCAGCCCCCAGGGCTTTGCTGTGCTGTACTCAGCACAGAGTCCTCCCCACCAACTGCAGCGGAGAGGGTAGTGTGTCTTCATCCTTACAAAACAAGACCCCACCCCACCTGAACCCCATCCTACCCTACCCCCTCACCTCCACTCCCACAATCATATTTTCTCATTCCTGGGAAGGAGTATAGCTTGTGCTCTGTTCTTCGTGGTTGCCAGGGGGAATGCAGCACCTAGAATTCAGTTCTCAGCAAGTTGAGAAGATAAAAGATGACAATTTCTCCCCCAAATATATATTGATTACTTTTTATTGATATATTCAGGTTCGCATGTACATTATTTTTGCCTGAATTATAGGCCATTCAATGGAAACTTTATAATTGAGGGATGGAAAAATGAACCATCAGTTACTATATTCTGGGGGATGACATGACTATTGGTAACTGTTACAATGTGAACCCCCCCAAATCAGTCCCATTTTACAGACCATGAATATGGCCTAGAAAAATTGTGTTTTATGTGCAAATAATTTCTTGTGGAATTGTTTTTAGCACAGGGAGCACAGCTTTGCTGGGTAGTTAGAATGGAATTTGAACCTACGTGTCCAAAACCTGTTTTATGCCATTGTCTGCCATTGTAGGGGAGACTGGAATGGGTCTTAGAGATGCTCCATTCCATAAAGCAGACTGAGAACCTACTAAAAGCTACTTAATCAGAGGTCAGTAGGAAGTATAGTGAGAGTGTGATGAGAGCCTCAGGCAACTTGCCTGTGCTGACCACACTGCCTGGCCAGCTTCCATTACCAGGGCTGGCTGTGTTTTGTTCTCCAGTGACATCCCAGACTTCCCAAGCTGGTAGAAACCTTTGCAAGAGCAGGCTAACAGGTGCACCATGGTTTTCCTGACCTGATATCTTGAGCAGGTACCCGATGGTGTCTATAAATGGAGCTCCAGACACCAAAACTAGGATCGGGTGAGACGTGGGTCTGGAAGCAAACATAGATGCAGGAAATAAATCCACACAGTGAAAGGGTGCAAGAACAGATTCAGGAATTCCAGTACTCAAGCCAGGAATTCTGCTCTAAGAAGGAAAGCAGCTTAGTGAAAGAAGACCAAAAAATGAGCCCTTTCCTTCCTGAAACCCAGGCTTTTATTTGCAAGAACCAGGCCACACCCTAGAATGGGGAAAGAATACCAAGTAGGGAGGGGTCCAGTAACCCCATCAGCAGATCATACCCTAGGATGGAGTATGAATACAGATTAGGGTAGGAGCAATAATCCAACATGGTATGTTCCAAAAGGTGGACTATTAGGCAGGAGGTTCAGGATATAGGTTTATGGCAAAAGACTAAATTGAGAGACTAGCTGAGCAGAGCCAGAGTTTTGTGTGACAAATGAGCCATGAAAAGAGGAAAGAAAGTCAAGTTTTGAAGGTAGGGGAGGACACAGAGATATAACAGGAATTAAAGCACTTTTCTTGCATGTGGTCAACCCTGGGTTGATCCCCAGCAGTATGTATTTCCTCAAGCACTTCTGGGGACAACTCTGGAGGTCTCTGAGCACTGACAGGTTTGTCCAAGAATCCCTAGCACTGCAAGGCCCAAGAAACACCGTATCTTCAAGCCCTCACAATGAACTGACAATCTGGTTGATTGAAAAATCACTGGGAGATGCCCCCAAGCCTCCAAAGCATCACTTAGGATCCCTGCCAATAAACAAGAAAGGATGCTGGACATCGTAGGACACATGTCAGTTTCTTGAGGAAGTTCAGTGGGCCAACTCCTGAAGGTATGACCCTGCCTTAGGCCATGTATTTGTTGAAGCAGATCTGTCAGCCCTTCAGAGGCCTCTGTTTAGAGAAGGAAGGAATGATTCCCTAGAAAGGATTTGACAAAGTGCCACCACATGTGTTTTCTTATCTCATCTCAATAGCCCTGAAAAGTAGATGAAGCAAATCTCTACACTTAGTGAATTGAAAAAGCAAGTACCAGAGAAATTGCCTTTAAAGAGCCACAGGGCTGGTAAACAGTGTCCCTCAGTTGCCTTCTCTCTCATACTCAGTGGCCTGTAAATGGGAATCCATGTGTACCGTGTAAACAAAAAGTTAATTGGAAAACCAGTTAAATATGTATGCTGTTAAATATGTCTGCCTACTGCAGTCCTCCTCATTTTTTTTTAGGTATCTACCATAGACGAGCTAGTTATTCTTTGTTTGAAAAGAAATACTTAGACAATGCTTCTTAGGATATTTAACAAAATATCAACCTAAAAAGTTTAGACCCAAACAAATGCTCAGAACATGTACGGAGGCACCACTTCACACTACAGAGGGACCCTCATATTGATATGCTTTCAATTGCTCCTCAGGCCCTGACTCCACAATACAACTAACATAATATCAGGCTTTGAACTAACAATGGCTAAGTCCATGAAGTTCTTACCCCAAGTCAACCCCAAGTCAACAAGAGGGGCAGACACAAAATAGCCAGTCAATTCTTACTCTGTAATTTTTTGCAGAAGCCCAACTTTTTTTTAGCTTTGGGCAAAGGGACACTGATTGGCTCACCTCAGCAAAGAAGAAGGAAAGTCTCAGGGATGACCACATCCAGTAGTGCAGATGTATTCAATGTTTTTTTATTCTCTCATAACAGCTTTCTTCATTCAGACTTTCTCCCTCCATCACGCTGTGAACAAAATGCAAGAAGTTTAGAGTCTCATATCTTGAACCAGATGTGAGCAACCATACAGACCATTTGCTCTGGCAGAGAGGAAAAGTATATAAGAATTTGGCAGCTCCCATTTGAAGTACATGATTAGGATTAGAGTATTGAACATACTCCAAAACAGAAGGTTGAAGAAAGAGTGATAATGTTTTAGGTAATGAACAATATCTAGTCTCTGAACTTAAGGACCATTTGGTTTAGTAGGAATGTGAGTATGAACATGGAAAACAGCACTTGTCATATTGTGTCATAAAACACAGGGAACTGAGAGCCAGAGAAGGGGCATCTGTGTGAGTCTGGATGGCATCATGTAAGTTGAAGGACACTAAATGACTGAGAATACCCAGGTACATAGGGAGGAAGAGCATTCCAGAGGGAAAGAACCATGACAGAAAATGTCCAGGAGAATGTGAACAGTTAGGAAAGGCAAGTAGTTCGGTGTCATTGGAGGTCAACACATAAAAGAGAGATTGATATGATGTTAAGGTTAGAAGGACAAAGGTTGTTATAAATATCTGTGGAGTTAGAATCTCAAGAAGTCTGGAAGGACTTGTTTAGAATTAAATCAAAGAACCACCTAAACAAAGCATTTTGCTTGGCAGGAACTGAATATCAAATGACATGGAAAGGAATGTTGGCTTGAAAACAGTTTTCAGTAATAAGATGGTGTTTAGGATTTTCCTTTGGGAAGATAGAAATAATTCTCATTTTGTTCCAGTGGCTAATGAGCTTCACCATACATATAAAATATTACTAAATGTAGTTATGGAGCTGATGGTGAGATCAATGAAATAGGTCATGGGGAAGTTTATAATTAGTGGTTAATGAGTTGAGGTCAACTTTTCAATTTAACATGATACTGACAAATTAAAGGGCAGTCATATTTGTGGGAAAAAAGGAAAGAGGAATTATATTGCTTCTAGTTAAAAACAAACATAGGCGAGAGTGACTCAAATGATCAAAAGAGTGAAGCTGCCCCTTAAGATTCCAAGGGATGGCGTGTGACTTTGAGATGAGCCGTGTGTAAAATAGTATGAAATGAGATAAATTCAAGACATTCAAAAGATTGGAACTGATATGGGATTTTTTTCAGGCGCCAGCTTCAAGAAAAATGAAATGAATCTTAAATAAAAACATGTAGAAGTCAGGGGAATACAAGGATTAGAGAAAGTGAGAACCCAGGGCTTTGTGGCAGGGAGAGGCAAAAAGGATCAATCAGTTCTTTTAACATAGGAGCTTCCTCTTCGCTTCTCTTTCCTCTGGCTAAGAAAACTGGATTTAGCTGAACTAATGGTAAAGCAGATTTTTGTTTCAAAAGGAACTAGTTGGTTCTCTTTTCCTTCCATCATAAAATCAGAGCTCTGTTGCTATTAAATAAAATCTTATAATTGCATGAGTAGGAAAGTTGATATTCTGCCAGAGGAAAGATGGCAGCCCACTGAGCGCTGTCCTGGGCAGGATGATACACAAGTCATGCCTTGCCTTCAGAGAGTTGTAGTTACTATCCACCACTTCACATTTTCATTGCAGCTGTTTTCTGCCTTCTGAGGTTATTGAAATCCTTCACCCATCAACAATCGATCTTTAGTCTTTAGAGGTTATTAACCTGGAGCTCAGGGTCTTTTGGGGGAATCAATGGCTAGTTTTTTTTTTTCATAGAATCTATACACATCTGAAATCTTAGAGAAAACAGTATGTGTGAGAGCGTATATTTTTCAAGTGAAAGTCATCTGAAGTAACAAAGTAATTAGGCTCCTCCATACTTGGATACCAAAATACCTAAGACCTAGCCCCTTGAATCAGGAGAGCTTTTGCTAACTTAGAGATTTCCAGAGTTGATCAGGGAAGTTCATACATTAGGGATACAGGTCCTCACTTTATTAGTAGGTCTAATTCTGGCTGTATAGAGTCATCCAGGATATAATGTGGTCATTCCATGAAAATCAGCAATTTATAATAGAAATTTATTTAGAATGAACATCGCTTTATACATGTTCTTCCCTTCCACTCTTTCTCCTCCCCTGAAGTAAGAGATCTCATC
Organism: Suncus etruscus; assembly: GCF_024139225.1. NCBI lineage: Eukaryota > Metazoa > Chordata > Mammalia > Eulipotyphla > Soricidae > Suncus > Suncus etruscus. The sequence continues at coordinate 14,353,399 of NC_064850.1, read as the reverse complement.
GGAGTGTACAGTGAGGAATAAAGGGCTGTAAACAGTGGTGAAATATCAGTGGAAGATTAGTGATTAGTGTTATTTGGTAATGGTGTACCCCTCAAACATAAACATTTTCATTCCAGCAAACCAATATTATATAAATTAGTAAAAAGGAAAAGAAAGACAAAAGGATCAAAAAGACTCTGCACCTTGGTGAAAAGGTGATCAGATTGAAGAAGTGCTTGCGTTTCTATTTCAGCCATTAAAAAATGGCTGTGATTTTATGAAATTAAAATACTTATTTCTGGGTTCAGAATTATAGTACAGTGAGTCGGTAAGGTGCTTGCCTTACACACAGATGACACAGGTTCAATCTCCAGCATCCCATATATATCCTAAGCACCACTAGGAGTAATTCTTAAGTGCAGAGTCAGAAGTAAACCCTGGATGTTGCTAGTGTGGTCCAAAATAAATAAATAAAATATTTACTCTTGACAGCCATAGCAATATACAATATTGGGTAGAGTATTTGCCTTGAATGTGGCTGACTTGGGTTCAATTACTGGCATCCCATATGGTCCCCTGATCCTTTAAGGAATGATCTCTAAGCTCAAAATACTATACTTAAATTAGAAAAAATGTTGGATGTTAGTGCCTTTTAGGGATAAAATTTAGCTCTCTGAAGTGCCAGTGCACTATTTTTTCACCCACTGGTAGGACCAACTAACAAGTAGGCATAAAAAACATGCCCATATATGATGCTTTTAAACACACACAAATATTATACTTAATTGGAGAAGAAACTCCAGACTACAGAATTTCTGTTGGAAAGCCAACTTAAAGGAAACAGAAAAAAAGCATGCAAGAATATTTCTGGTAAAATGGGGATGACTCACTAAGCAGCCAATGTGCTGATAAAAAAATTAATATCAGGTGGTGGGACTGGGGAGTAGTAGTAGAAGTCATTTGGAAAAAAAGAAGCATAGGCTTCATTAAAAATACCAGCAGGAGTCACAATGATCTAATTATTAATAACTTGAGTAACAAAATATGCTCCATAAAGACCAAAACAAAAAGTTGGGTAACAAATAAAACAGAAGATCTTGAAACTCTAAACAGCGGAAATAATTATGTAGAAGTTACAGAAGAAAAGCTCATTTATATCTGAACAATTTGGAAAATTGGTATATTTCTTGGTCTCCTGCTCTTATAAATTCAGAAGTAAAAGCATCACTATGCAAATCATTTCAAAATACCTTCTTTGTGAAGAAATTCCAGCTCAGTATCCCCTTATGTCTTACTGTCATCGCCTTGTCAACATTAGCCAAATCTATCATTTTCATTTACCAAAACCAACTTCTCTTCTTTTGAAGTTCTTTTTGTTATTGCTCTGTCATTTCCATTTTCTTTACTCTGTATGCAAGCCAAATTTCTTTGCTTTGATTTCCACTACTAGTTTCTGGACTCATCTTCTCCTATATGACTTTGTGCATTTATTTGTTGTTTTTTTTAATATTTTTATTTAAACACCTTGGTTACAAACATGATTGTGGTTGGGTTTCAGTTATATCAGATGACACCCCCCCATCACCAGTGCAACATTCCCATCACCAATGTGTTGTTTATTTTTAAAGCATTTATGAGCTATATCCATATGCTTAGTGTTGAAGCTGGTCTTGTAAGCAAGTGATTATTGTTAAGTCTTTTATGGGTTATCATAGAGGAAAAAACAGGGTGATGTGAGGATTGGAGTTGCTCACCAAACCAGACTAGGGAACTGGAAAAAAGGATTTTTTTTTCCAAAAGGTTGATATCTGAACTCTAGAGGGAAGAGGGTGTGTGGGAACTGTATGGGAAAGAGAAAAGATGATGGTAGTCTAGAAGTGGGTTTCACAGCATCCTAAGAAAATTGACAGTGAAGAACATTAGAAAGGGGAGGTGTATCTAATGAGATTTGTAATGGGAACAAATGACTACAATTGGCTTGAGAGAATGACATTGAGTGGGAATGAATCAGTTCAGATGGATAAGTTAAAAGAGTGTGTTACTGGAATCCTGGTCAGAGGTGATAGCCAATAAATAAGAGTCTTAGAGGATGATGAATAGAAGAAATTGTATTTATCATATATAAGTTGAAAGAAACAATAGGACTTGGTGTCTAACTGGAAAAGCCAGAAAGGGTGCTGGACACAGGAATGAATGAATAGATTCACTGAGATGAGGATTAGTAGAAGAAAGAAAACCAGTTTTGGTTAAACAACAACAATACAACAAAGCAGGTCAAGTTTAACTTGGAGGGGTATTTAAATGTGGTACTTCAGAGGTCAAGCTATTCTAGTTGATAATAAGGATGTAGGCTCGACTGCAGATAGCTAAAAATGCAGGTGTCTTTACTGATGATAAAAAAATTATTGAGAAGGCCTAAAGAAAAGGGGGCAATACCTTTGGATTAATCATCTTGTAGTCACTAACATTACGCAGGAGGGTGGTAAGAAAATTGCTCGCCAGGTATCAAAGTCTTTAGGGTTGAGGCAAGTGACTCAGATATCAACTGACTGTGGCAGAAGCAGCAGGGGAGAGGGATATATAGCTTGCTGGGAGAACCATTCTTCCTTGGGAGAGTAACAGGGAGGACAGAATTAGCCTCAGCTGATGTATCTCTAAGGAATTGTGCTTTGCAGTTAAGCACTTGGGAAGGAAACAGCAGTAAAACCACCTTTATAAATTCTGTTCTCAAGGTTCTTATATAGCAAAGGAGTTTTGTTAGCTTTTAAAACATGACCAATCAGACATATATATCATTTTTTACTTGCCCCACAACCCTTCTTCTCTGACCACCTATGTCTACCTGTTTTCTATTTATGTTCTATATATTTTCTTTCTTCAATGGCCACAGTTTGCGACCTTCTCCCCTTTTCATTCACATCATTCAAGTGAACCTTGCATCCATTTTTTAAAAATGTGTTTGTTTGTTTGTTTGTTTGTTTTGGGGCCACATCTGACACTTTTCAGGGCTTACTATTACTGGCTCTGCATTCAGGAATCACTCCTAGCAAGCTCAGGAAACCATTTGGGATACTGATGATTGAACCCAAGTTGGCCACATGTAAGATAAGTGCCCTACCACTGTACTATTTCTCCGGCCTCACTGATTGCATATTTTTCTTTTTCTTTTTCTTTTTTTTTTTTTTTTTGGTGGGGAACCATACCTAATGACGCTCAGAGGCCTCTCCTGGCTATGCACTCAGAAATCGCTCCTGGCTTGAGGGACCATATGGGATGCCAGGGAATCGAACCATGGTCCGTCCTAGGTTAGTGCATGCAAGGCAAACGCCCTACCACTTGCGTCACCACTCTGGTCCCTGAATGCACAGTTTCTATAATTTTTTTCTGACATTATCAAATCCTGACTGTTGAACATCTATACTAAAATAGCTTGGAAGATAGAAAATTCAGCTTAAGCTTCAACACATTTCCTTACACCATTAGTACTTAGAAGACACCTCTATCTGGAAATTATACAGGCTGCAATCTTTGTGGGTTATTTTTAATAAAGTAGATATAGTAATTCTTGGAATTCAAATTCTATGAAGCAAAAATATATAAAAGATTGTGCTGATTTTTCCCCTTTTAAGAGTATTTCAAATTGTTTCAAATGTGCTTGAATTACCTGAGTCCAAATTGTGAGTGATATCTGAAGTGATTTATATATATATATATATATAAAATATGGAATTGAATTTTTTTATAGAGAGTAACTGCTTAAAACAGAAAAAGAGAACATTATAGTATGTAAGTAATCTTTTTAATTAGGGAACAATAAAATAAAAAGTGAAGATTTGAGATTGAGTGGTAAGAACCCGACTGGATTGGAAACAAGCGTCTATTACAATTGGCGGTCAGAGTTTTTAGGACTGCTGAGTCAATAATAGATTAATATGCATATCTGAGATGAATCCTCAGGAATATTGAGCAGATGAATGGATTGTTTTTAATTCAATCACTAGAAATTACAAGGTAATATAATAAAGAAGGAAACAAAGAGTTTCCCTCTTGCCCCCCCACCGCCTGTCTTCATGACACTTGTACTTCCTTACAGCATTCCATTCCTTATATTGACCAATTTCCACCACCAATGTTGTATTGTACTTTTTCCTGACTTATTCCTACCCACCATCCCCTAGTAACAAGTTTCCTACAGTTTTCATGCTCTGTGTTTCTGTTGAATTTGGGCATTTGTTATTTCCCTATTGTGTTTCTCTATATCCAGCATATTAGAGAGATCATTCTGTGTCTGTCCCTCTCCTCCTGACTAACTTCACTCAGCATGATATTCTCCAGATGTAACAGCAAAAAGAATAGAATTCTAAAACAATAAATAATGTTTGAGTTCCTAGAATTAATTCTTTAAGGGTTTTTCCCTGTATAGCAATGCAGGGTCCTTCTAAGAGAGGCAGTCATCCTTCCAAAGTGTCATCTGCCTGATTTATACATTATGTTCCTTTTCATATTTTAATGATTATCCTAATAATGCTTTAGCCTGAACTTTGGTGAGGATATCTTAAGATAGGAATAATCCTGAATTCTTTCTCCCACTGGAAAATGGAATGATATTTAAGTTCTCATGGCTGCTGATCCATGAAGAATTGTCATAAATGTCAGAGATGGTACAGCTGATACTTTGGATAGTGGCATTATCAGTGGTCACCAGACTCCCATCAGTCAATATTTGGAACTACAGGAGGTTCAATCTCTTCTCTCCAGCTTTCTCAACCCAGAATTGTCACTGTGCAGCAGAGGGCCTGGCTTTTAGAATTTGATTCCACCTCAGCAAGAGGTTTCAAATACATTCATACAGTGGAGTGTTTGGCATGGTTTGTCTTAGAGTAAGAAAATTAGAAAATACTATTCTTCAAACTCCAGAAAATGTGGGAGAGAAAGAATCAGTTCATTATAAGCATGATGCCAGGACCAGCAGCATGGAGTTATAATGAGGGTTAAATGAGACATATTAAAAGCACAGCACAGTGTTTGGCACATAACAAACACTTGATAAATGCTGGTTATAAAGAAGCTAGAGATACTTGAAGGTGAACAGTGGATGACAGCAGACTCTATTTTCCTTTGTCTTGTTGAAAGGTAGTGTATGATATCATTTGAAAGGTGGTTTATACAGTGGTTAAGGACTTGGCCTCTAGAACTAGGACATTTTGGGTTGAATTTCCTCTCCCTCCTGTTAGTTGATGGCTTCAAGCAAGTGGCTTAGCCTTTCTGTGCCTCAATCTTATCATCTCTAAAAGATGACAATTGGTCAAAATAATAGCTCCTCCCTTTTGACTTGTACAGTTTTTTTTTCATTTGTTTGTTTTCTTGGTTTTTGAGTCCCTTAGCTCAAACACTTGTGTTCAGGGATTACTCCTGGAAATACTCTGGGTATGAATCAGGGTCAGCTGTGCGCAAAGCCATCTGAGATAGTACTCCTGTGTTATCTCTCTAATTAAAATGTTGATGAATTACTAATGTAAAGTACTTGAAAAATTGCCTGAACATGTTGAATAATATGTAGGAATTGTCTGTTATTATTATTGTTGTTATTATTGTTATCATTATTATTATTATTGTTAAGTGATGGGTGGTTTCTGACTTATAAGAACTGCAGTGTCTTTAAGATCTTCTCCAGTTTCATAAATTAGACTGAGATTTCCATGTAACGGACACCATGTCTTTTCCTACACACGCCTGGGAATTCTTGAGGAGTAGGGAAGCAATTTTATCCATGCTGTTCAGCACTGCATCTTATTATGATGCTTGGTGTTAACTAGCTGCCAAACAGCACAGAAGAAATTAGAAGTATTTAGTCAGGAGAATGGTGTGTGAAGTGTGCCACTGCACGTAGGGAGGTACATAAGTCAAAGGTAAAAGGAGGGGGCACCAAACTAGTCACCAATGCAAACACAAACATTATTTATTGTTTAGGAGAAATTGGGCCATATTTTTACCTTCAATATTGACACCAAACAGCCCAAAGAATATAGAAAGGGGCCCGGAGAGATAGCACAGAGGTATTTGCCTTGCAAGCAGCTGATCCAGGACCAAAGGTGGTTGGTTCGAATCCCGGTGTCCCATATGGTACCCCGTGCCTGCCAGGAGCTATTTCTGAGCACACAGCCAGGAGTAACCCCTGAGCACTGCCGGGTGTGACCCAAAAACCAAAAAAAAAAAAAAAGAATATAGAAAGGAGAAAATTATGGTCTGTTTTAAATGGTTTAATATTATTGCTATCACCACTACTGCTTCATGTGGTGTTGATATGTGTTCATATTTTGGAGTGTTTGGAAAGTAGGATACCAATCCACTCTCCTGCCCAATAGGCTTATTTGCTAGTGAAATGGCTCACCAGGATGGGTATGATTCTCTAGCACAGACAAGGACTACGCAAATAGGTACCTTCATGTTCTTAGTCATAAGTATTTCTAGGTTACTATTTCTCAGCATTTGTAATAGTTGTTTTTTAATATATTTATTCAAGCACCTTGATTACAAACATGTTTGTAGTTGGGTTTTAGTCATAAAAAGAACACCCCCCTTCCTCAGTGCAATATTCCCATCTTCAGTGTCCCCAATCTCTCTCTTTCCTCTGCCCCCATCTGTAGACGAGACAGGCATTCTACTTCTATCATTCATTAACATGGTCACCATAGTTGTCAGTGTAGTTATTTCTCTAACTGCACTCACCACTCTCTGTAGTGAGCTTCATATCATGAGCCAGTCCTTCCAGATGGCTGCATAATATTCCACTCTGTCTATATACCACAGTTTCTTTAGCCATTCATTTGTTGAAGGGCATCTTGGTTGTTTTCAGAGTCTGGCTATTGTAAATAGCGCTACAATGAATACAGGTGTGAGGAAAGGATTTTTGAATTGTATTTTTGTGTTCCTAGGGTATATTCCTAGGAGCAGTATAGCTGGATAATATGAGAACTCAATTTCCAGTTTTTGAGGAATCTCCATCTTGTTTTCCATAAAGCCTGGACTAGATGGCATTCCCACCAGCAGTGAATAAGAGTTCCTTTCTCTTCACATCCCTGCCAGCACTGATTGTTCTTGTTCTTTGTGATGTGTGCCAGTTTCTGTAGTGTGAGATGGTACCTCATAGTTGTTTTGATTTGTATCTCCCTGATGAATAGTGATGTGTAACATATTTTCATGTACTTTTTTGGTCACTTGTATTTCTTCTTTGAGGAAGTGTCTATTCATTTTCTTCTCCCCATTTTTTGATGGGGTTAGATTTTTTTTTCTTGTTAAGTTCTGTCAGTACCTTGTATATTTTTGATATTAGCCCCTTATCTGATGGGTATTGGGTAAATAGTTTCTCCTATTGTGTGGGTGGCTTTTGTATCCTAGGCACTATTTCCTTTGAGGTGCAGAAGCTTCTCAGCTTAATATAGTCCCATCTGTTTATCTCTGCTTCTACTTGTTTGGAGAGTGTTATTTCCTCCTTGAAGATGCCTTTAGTTTCAATGTCATGGAGTGTTTTACTTACGTGTTGTTCTATATACCTTATGGTTTCGGGTCTTATATCCAGATCTTTTATGCCAAAGTTCTTGAGGTTAAATAAACGAAGTTTTGCTTGAATGTCTGATTTCTTCGATCAGAAAGTCACGTACTTTGCCATAGATATTCAATACCTGTTTGTAAATGCAATTAAGTTTCTGAACTCCAGGAAGGCAGTCAGTCAGTATGTTTCTAGCTTCCCCTGTCTAATCATATCCCTGTTGTATGGTCTGCCTTAAATACAGTTTATGAACTTGCCCCAAGCATCTTCCTTCCATCTTGTGACACTTGAAACCTCTGCTGTATCCTTATCTTCAGTGTCAGAAATTTCAAGTCCCATTTGGAAAGCAGAATTTTCTGGAAGTTCTAAAATCTAGAACTCTTCAGTTTTCTGACCTGATTTAGGGCCTTCATTATTCTTCCCATTTTCATTTCACCTCTTTTTGGATGAATATTTTCTGACTCCCAGTATTTCTGAGTCCTGGTTAGTTATATGGCAATTCCAGGAAATCCTTCGTGTTCCTCTCTCTCAATGCCAAGCTCTGAGATACCAGATCTCCTCTGAGACTGAACCCAGGAGAGAGATGGAAAAGTACTTTGAAAGTATGTGTGAGGAAAATGTTAAGTATTTTGCCTGCTGGTTTCAATGACATGTTTGCTTCTTTAGAAACTGAACTAGACAGAGTGTGAGGGGGTAATGCAAAGGCAGAAATGTGTTCAGCTTGGCTGAATAATGACCAGGAGGATGAAAAGATAAGATAACAGCCCACCCACAGGATTTCTCTCCTTAAGCCCTAGAAGGTTGAAAACAACCAGTCTTGAAACTGCTTTTAGTGGAGAGTGTGAAATCAAAAAGGGGTGTGGGGGAGAAAATGGTGATACTCCACAGTGCTTTCAGGAAATAGGAGAGGGAGGTGTATGAAATAGGGACTAGGGAGGTCTATGCACATCTATGCATCTTGAAAAATAGCCAAGATGAAATGACTGTATTTAGGGTCATTTTATTGAAACAGATTCAGTGATTAGTGTTGATGCTGTCAACGGTCACAAGAGCAGTGATTGTCTATTGACCAATTTGTGCTAAGCAATTTGCGGAGAATATCTTACTTAATCTTCATGTCATCCTTTATTGATAAGAAACTGTGAATTTTAAAGTGTGACTTTCCTAGAGCTATGGGCTTTAAGTGGCAGTGCTGTCACCCCAACATAGGTTGATCCACCAGCTTTTCTCTCTTACTTTATGCTACGACTGGTCTATTAAAGTAGACCATCTTGGTAGACTGCCTTTCTTAACTTAACAATGCCTAGGTATTAACCAGGTAACATTTCCAGAAAGAGAGAAGAGTAGGCTATTGAAAAGATCTCTAACTTTCTTTGAAGATCTATGCCTCATATAGGTCAAATCAGTTACAAACTTGTAAACAACAGATGCCAACTACAGAGGCAGAGAATTCTTGGCATTTTCTTTCATTCAAGTGTTAAAAAAAATTAGTACTAGGCCCTGGGAGTGGGAAGGAGGGTCAGTTGTCTGCTGACTAGTGTGGTAGTTAATTCTGACTTCTGTGTTCGCCAAAGATTTGCCAGTTACTTTTCCAAAATTTTTGTTTCCTTGGTGAGAAGGACTAGATCAAAAGGTCCCCACAAATCAACCCTAATTAATTTTATTCTTAATAATAAAATTAGGGTCCCTGATAATTACCTGTTCACTCCAAAAGGCAGTTGGAAAACTTGACTGCTCATGCTTTGGGGCCATTTCTTAAACTAGAAAAGACTGTTCAGAGAGAAAAAATCTCAAATGGGTCCATACTTGAGGGATACATTTTCTTATTTTTATTTATTTGTTTATTTATTTTAGTTTGGGGGCCACACCCAGTGGCACTCAGATTACTCCTGAATCTAAACTCAGAAGTTACTTCTGGCAGGCTCAGGGGATCATAGGAAATGCCGGGAATTGGCTTTTGGGTCACACCCACTTGGTAGTGCTCAGGGATTACTCCTGGCTCTATGCTCAGAAATCGCTCCTGGCAGGCTCAGGGGACCATATGGGATGCCGGGATTTGAACCACCGTCCTTCTGAATGCAAGGCAAATGCCTTACCTCTCTGCTATCTCTTCAGCCCTGAAATGCCGGGAATTAAACCTAGGTTTATCCCGGTTGGCCACATGCAAGGCAAATGCTCTACTGCTGGGCTATCTCTCTGGCCCCATAATCCTGTTGCTTATCCCTCAATATTTACCCATCATTGAGTCCCTAGACCAGATTATGATCTGGGAAATCCATACAAACTGGAAGGAAAGAAGTGTAGAACTGACCTAAATTTCATAAGAGGTCAGTGAATTCAGGCTGCCTCTTCCCTCTTTCCTCTATACCACAACTCCTTGGGATCCTTTGACTTAAGTCTCCCTTTGGGTCAGATTCCTGCCACTGTCTAGAATGCTCAAAGGGTTAAGTTAACCTTACCACACCAAGGAAAACCAGAGTGATGGACAACATGGTCATCCCCCAACAGAACTCACAGTACAGTGAAGAAGAGAAGAAAGACAGAACTTATGCATATTGGCTGCCCCATGGTTGCTACAAAACGGAAATAAAGCTGAGTTGGGAGACTAGAATGGCGAATAGATCAAGTCACTGGCAAGGGTTTTTGGAAGAAATGAGACCTTAGTTCTGCCCTAGAAGCAGGGCGTAAGTCACACACCTGCGATAATGATTTGTTTGGGGATTTTTTTTTAAAACAAAAAAATTTTTTTTTGGTCAGAAAAGATAGAAAAACTCAGTCTCCTGAAAGCAGGTTGCAGTAATGAAGAACAAGGGAGGTTAAATAAAAATAACCTTCTTAGAGATATTCCTGGAGATATTTCCTGGTGCTAAATTACTCAAAAGCATAGTCTCAGTAAGATTTGGACTAGAGGGCCCGGAGAGATAGCACAGCAGTGTTTGCCTTGCAAGCAGCCGATCCAGGACCAAAGGTGGTTGGTTGGAATCCCGGTGTCCCATATGGTCCCCCGTGCCTGCCAGGAGCTATTTCTGAGCAGACAGCCAGGAGTAACCCCTGAGCACCGCCGGGTGTGACCCAAAAACAAAAACAAAAACAAAAACAAACAAACAAAAAAGATTTGGACTAGATACTAGTACAGTGGGTAGGGCATTTGCCATGCATACAGCTAGCCTGCGTTTGACCCCTGGCATCTCATATAGTCCTCTGAGCACAGCCAGGACTAATTTCTGAATGCAGAGGCAGGAGTAACCCGGAGCATTGCCAGGTGTGGTCCCCAAACCAAAGAAGAATATATGAAAACATGGAAGTAATATAATTTGTTTTTGGTTTTGTTCAGGGGGCCACATCAGGCAATGCTCAGGAATTACTCCTGGCAGTGTTCAGAAGACCATATGGGATATCAGGATCAAACCTTTGTCAGTCACATGCAATGCAAATTTGCTATCTGCTGTACCATCCCTCTGACCTCTCACTTCCTATTTTTAAGAAACTCATTCTGGGATCCTAAACTTATGACACTTATTTTATGTGCTACTGATGGATAAAGGGTATATCAAAAGCTGTAGAATCAAGCCACTGAGATTAATTTCTGCTTTAATTATCTACTAGCTACTGGGTAACCTTGAACAAAATTACTTAACTTTTTTTTTTGTTTTGTTTTGTTTTGTTTTTGGGTCACACCCGGTAGCGCTCAGGGGTTACTCCTGGCTCTTCACTCAGAAATCGCTCCTGGCAGGCTTGGGGGACCATATAGGATGCTGGAATTCAAACCATCATCCTTCTGCATGCAAGGCAAATGCCTTACCTCCATGCTATCTCTCCAGCTCCAAAATTACTTAAGTTCTTATAACCTCAGCTTCTTCACCTGAAAACTAAAGTTGATAGTAGTAGCTCATAGAATTCTGTAAAAGATTGAGTTATTTGTCAAAACAAAACAAAACAAAAACAAGTGCCCGGTGCAGAGGAAGCTTGTAGGAGAGGGGTAGCAATGTGATTTCCAGAATGTACACATCTCATGTGATCCTTTGGGACTTTCTACCTGAAAAACATCCCTTCTATGCTTATAAATATAGTGCCTCTTCATACCACTAGAACTTCTTAGGTTGGTTTCTGCTCTGTTAGGCACAATGCTGATCTTACAATGGCTTGTGACTTCATCTGAATCCTGAGAACCAGTTTGCAAATGATAATCCAGAGTGCAATAGCTTGTTAAAACCTAGAGGGCAGTTAAAAAAAGCCCAAACCAATCTAACCTGAGTTATTTGGGATGCTGAACTCAAGTTGATACCGGTGAACTTGAACAGATAAGGAAAGAGAATGAATGTCCTGTCTCTAATTTTTGTGGTTGCTAATTTATCTCCAGTTAAATGAGTGCATATTAGTTTATGTGACTATCCAATGCACCCTCTTTTATACCACCACAAATTCTAATGAATCAAGGAATCTAGGACTTGGCACTTCTCTTGTGGCCCCAGATATTTATAATGTGGGTGCTTCCCACACTTTGAGAGGGATTTCTAGAACTCTCCTTCAGTAGCTACAGTTGGAAGAGTTTTTCCAGGAGGAAGCCTCCATTTCACCTACAATCTTTCTATCTATTCCTCTTTCTTATACTTCACTGGTTTTTATGTTTATTTGTTTGTTTGTTCATTTGTTTGTTTGGTTAATTGGTTGGCAGTGCTCAGGGCTTAATCCTGGTTCTGCACTCAGGGATTACTCCTGGAAGATTTTAGGGCACCATGTGGAGTATCTGGGATTGAACCAAGGTCAACCACACTCAAGGCAAGTGTCCTATCCACTGTACTATCTCTCCAAGCTCTACACTTCAATGTTCTTCTTCACACACAGCTTTCAGCTTTAATTAATTGCTCTTGGTAGTACACCTAGAACCTTGAACTAGGAATCTAGGTGATCTGGGTTCAAATCTCTGCTATTCTATTCACTAGTTGTGCAAGTTGGTAATTTGGCTGTCATCTTCTTACATAAAGATAATCCTATTTCACCAGGCTATTTTAAGTTGTGTGTATGCAAGAGAGAGACAGAGAGAGATAGGAGGTAAAGACAGAAAGAGAGAGAGAGAGAGAGAGAGAGAGAGGCAGAGAGATGTAATGATGTAATAGCTTTGGAAACACTAAATCATTCCAGCATGCCTTTTATTTATTTATTTTTTCTGGATTTTGGGTCACACCCGGCAGCGCTCAGGAGTTACTCCTGACTCTGTTCAGAAATCGCTTCTGGCAGGCTTGGGGGACCATATGGGATGCCGGGATTCAAACCACCATCCTTCTGCATACAAGACAAATGCCCTACCTTCATACTATCTCTCCGGCCCCCAGCATGCAAATGTTTAACTGTCAGCTTGAATCTTGCCAGACCCATGTTCAAATCCAGTGAAGTTAGGGAGTTCTAAGCACATGGTTTTGAGTTCTGAAAAGTTGCTTCCTCTCTTCACCATGTAATTCTGGGCCCCACTATGGACATTTGTGGTATCCCTTTACTTTGATGCTTTGTATTTCCATGGCCCATGTGCACTATTGATCTCCTTGGTTTCTTCTTTCAAGAACTCAGGTCTGAAAAGGGAACTTTATGTGGAGCAGTCTGGTCTAAGCATCCTCCAAACTCCAGGCTTCAAGATATTTTCCTCCATCCAAATTCATTTGCTGTTTCCTAATGGGATTCCTAATGAGTTGCATGGAAATCATTTGAGAAAGCCTTGTAGAGCTTAGCCATAGCTGGACCAGTGGAGGGAGATGTTTCAACAGTAGTGAGTCCTCTTTATTCCCCATCCCTTACTCTTCTATACCATCCCACCTTTGACCAAAGAGCTTTGACTCAGAAGTGCTTCCTGCCCCTCTTTATGGTGTCTGCTGATGGAAGACACAAATGTACCCTTGCAGATTACCAGCTCACCAAGAACAATCCCCAGTCAGAGCCATTGGTCTCCATAGCTGACCATCATCCTTCCTTTCAGGCTATTCTCCTCCCTTCCCTTCCCACCATCGCCATAGCAACACAGTGGTGTAAAAAAAAAAATTAAAGAGTGAAGGCATCTAAATATAGTCCGAGTTTCAGCACTTTCAGCACAGAGCCTCAAACCTAGGAATGATAGAAACATCTAAAATGAGCAACAGCTAAGTAAGAAGACAAGTCAATGAAGAGTCCCAGAGTGAAAGGAAAGACAGGAGGGAAAGGTCATTAGTAATTTGTTCATATTTTCACCTGCACCCACACAGGCCTTTGTCGTTCCCTGATCCTGCTGAAGAGACAAAAGGTCACAGAGGTTCAGAAGTTGATCATTATCACATAGCTGTGAAGCATTGGCGTTTAGATTTTAACTCCCATCTCTGCAAACCCAAATTTATGTGTTTTTCTCCCATTGTACCCATATCCATATGCAGATGAGAGTTTTGATAGGAATCCTGGGCATTTGAAGGAAGTTATACCAAAAGGCTGAAGTCAAAACTTAACTACATCTTTAAAATATTTTTTATGGGGCTGGAGAGATAGCATGGAGATAAGGCATTTGCCTTTCATGCAGGAGGTCATGGGTTCGAATCCCGGCATCCCATATGGTTCCCTGTGCCTGCCAGGAGCAATTGCTGAGCCTGGAGCCAAGAATAACCCCTGAGCACTGTCGGGTGTGACCCAAAAACCACACACACACACACACACACACACACACACACACACACACACACACACATATATATATTTTACATTTTCTATAATTTAGGGATCAGAGTAATCTAGGTATTCCTTTACTTTGATGCTTTGTATTTCCATGGCCCATTATTCTATATATCACAGATAATTGAGATCATCAGTGTTCTTCTAACTTTGCTTAAAATGATATCCTCCAGTTCCATCCAAGTTGAAGCAAATTGCATACTTTCATCTTTCATTGCATCTGCACATTATTCCATTGTGTGTACATGCCACACACACCCCCATTATCCACTCATCTATCATTGGACATCTAGATTAATTCTGTATCTTACCTATTGTTCTAATTGCACAGTTAACAATGGTGTGCATATTTCCTTCTCAATGATTTGTTTGTCCTGAAGGAAGATACCAAGGAGTGGAATTTCTAGGACATGTGGAAACTCTATACTTACTTTTACAAGAAATCGTCATATTGTTTTCCAGAAGAGTTGAGCCAGACAACATTCCCACCAGTAGTAAAGAGTTTCTTCTTCAACTTATGCCTGCCAACATAGATTGTTCCCAGTTGTTTTTGACTTGGGGGGAGGAGAGATATATGTTAGTCTCACTGGTGTGAGAGGATAGCTCATTGTGGTCTTGATTTGAATGTCCTTGGTAAAAAGTGAGAATGAGCTTTTTTTTTTCATCTACCTATTGGCCATTTTCCTGTATGCTTCAGAGAAGTGTTTGTTTATTTTATTTTCCTTGATTTTTGATAGGGTTTTAGGTTTTTGTTATGCTGTTGTTGATCTCTGTGAATTATTTACATATCTTTGATATTACGTCTTCTTCATCTGATGTGTTGAATATACACAACACTCTTAGAAAAGTAGAAATAAGTGGACTTCTTTTTCCCCTTTTTTTTAATTGTTTATGGTCCACATTTCTGGCTCTGTGCTCAGGAATTACTGCAGGGGGTACTCAGAGGATACCATATAGGATGCTAGGGATTGAACCCAAGTCAGCTGCATGCAAGGGAAGTACCTTATCTGCTGTATTATCTCTCCAGCCTGAAGAAAACCTTTCTTAATCTGACAAAGGGCAACCACAAGCACCACTTCATATTAGAATGGCTAGCTTAATAGAATATTCTTGGTAAGATGTTCATTTCATTGAAAAAAATTTAATATATCCTACTAGTCTCTTCTGGTATGTAGAGTCTCATTTGCTAGATCTTCTGTGAATCTTATGGGATTTTCTTTGTATGTAAATTCCTTATCTGATCTTCCTGCTTTCCTGCCTATATTTTTGTCTATATTAATTCAAATTACATTTTCTATTTTTGTTGAAACCCTTCAAATCTTCAAATTTCTTGGATCTTGGTGCTTGCACTGCTCAACTTTGGGAAATCCATAGTTATGAATTCTTTAACTAGTAACTATTCATTGAAATTCTTGCCTTTTTGATCTTCTAGGACTTCAATGATTCTTATAATGTTCCTCTTAAACTCACCTTATCATGTTTATTTCTTTTTTTTTTTTTTTTTTTTTTTGGTTTTTGGGCCACACCCGGCGGTGCTCAGGGGTTACTCCTGGCTTTCTGCTCAGAAATAGCTCCTGGCAGGCACGGGGAACCATATGGGACATCGGGATTCAGACCAACCACCTTTGGTCCTGGATCGGCTGCTTGCAAGGCAAATGCCGCTGTGCTATCTCTCTGGGCCCATCATGTTTATTTCTTTCCAGACATTTTTCAATCTCCTGTTGTTTTCTAAGGTATTTTTTGCATCTCATCTTGGAACTCCTCAATCTTTTACTGCTGTTCTTGTTATTCAGAAGTTCTATGACCTTTTTTTTTTTTGGTTCTTGGGCCACACCCGGTGACACTCAGGGGTTGCTTCTAGCTATGCACTCAGAAATCGCTCCTGGCTTGGGGGTACTATATGGGACACCAGGGGATCAAAACGTGGTTCATCCTGGATCAACGGTATGCAAGGCAAATGCCCTACCACTGCACCACTGCTCCCACCCCAGTTCTACGACTTTTTAAAAACATACTTTTTATTTCTGATTGTGTTTTTCTCAGTTGGCTGTCATATTTTTTGAGAGTGTTTGTTGACTCTCTGTGCTATTGTTTTTTTTTTAGTTCATCAAGCATCCTAATATGGTGTCACCAGTCATTCTCTAAGGGTTTCAGACCTGGTATGTGTAGCCTTCTGTGTTATTATTTTTGGCTTATTGAGTTATCTGGACTTCTACACGTCTTCATTGCGGCAGTTATGCTCCTGCTGTGCTGAGGGTAAATCTTGTAGTTAACCTTCCTGGGAGTCTCTGAGGGATTTAGGCTGTATTTCTCTTTGCTTCCTTACCTGTCTTCATCCAGTAACAAGAAGTGTGAACATTATGGGGGAATGATGAGTTGACTGTATGCTCAGGAGGTTTAGAGGCGTGCAAGCTGAGATGGCCAGGGTGGGTGTGGAGATTTTTGAAGGGGAATTTGACTTCTCATTCCAAAAACTCTACTACAGTTTTGATGAGGCCAGGCCTACTGGGGATGGAGATCAGGAAGAAGGCTCATATATATATTTTCTACTTTCACAGCACACATGTATTCCTCCAGAACTCAGGAGAATGAGGGAGCATATTACTGTGAACTGTCAGGGTGTCTAATAGTATGGAGTGCCCTAATAAATGAATAAATGAACTTAAATGAATGCAAAAAAAAGGCATAATTAGAAGGCCTAAATGAGAGCATACTCACTGTGACTTTTACCATCACTCATTTCATTATCCATTCATTCAAGAAATATTTTATGCAAGTGTCTGAAATGTGTTCTTCTCTGGAAACTCTGGAGATTGTAGAAACATACAGCCATAACCTTCATTGGATTCTGAACAATGGGAAGAAAAAAAAATAAGGAAATAGTTATGCAATTAATTAATTTCCTTGTGACACATCCTGTATGTACAATAACAGAACAGGACTTATCTGGTAGGATCAGTGGGAGGCAAGCACACCTGTGAAGGGACAAAAGTATGTCATTGAAAAGGGGACTGTGTGTTTTTATGGTACTGTCCTGGTTGCCTCTCCACCCTGGGTCTGTGCCATATGCACACCTTGCTGACCCTTCCCTGCCCTGCATCTTCATTTTCAGGGGGCCAGTGTATCTGAGAGTTACACAAATAAGAGTTTCCCAGCCCAATCAATAGACCCCAATGAACTCTGATTGGAAGAAGCATTATATTTACTTTCTGCAGCCCTCTCTAACACTGGCATAAAATCCACCATGTGACATATAGATGAAGTGATCCAGATAACCGCCTTGGCTTTTTTTGTTTGGGTCAACAGATACATCCCTAAAAAGTGCCTGTGAATCAAGCAGCAGTAGGAGGGAATAGACATTAAAATTGTGATCCAAAATTGTGGCTCCAGTGTTTCTCCAAACCTTGCAGCATTTCTCCTGCAAGGTGGCAAATATGGGGGCTGCCATATGAATGAGTTAGAATTAGATAATATAATGTGTGTGCAGCCCTTTAGTTCCTTAGAGAAATGCTGTCTAAATACATAGTGTTCACATCAAAGATAATGATACACTACTCTATTAATAGTGCTCTCCTATCTACCTGCCAGCTCTTTCCTGAGGAGGTGGTACAGATGAATGGGCAAGGGCTGGGGGATGCTCTTTGCAATTCTTGATTAAAGGTCCTCCAGGCAGACGTGGAATTTTAAATGTGCTCTTTGACTGTCAGTGTCATTGTGTTTTCTTCTATCACCCTGGAGTGTCACCGCCTCCCATTGCAGGGAATCAATTCCTCCTGGCTATTGCATGCCCTGAATGGCGTCAGAAAAGCAGCAATTCACAGCTGTGCAATCAGAACAAACATGTTTTTAACTGAGAGTACCATAGACTTTCTGGGCTGGCTCCTCTCTGTCTGTTCCTCACCTCTCCATGACCCCAGGATCTCCCAAGATTTTTTTTCATTTCCACCTCTTGTAAGATAGGAATATGCAAATTATGTACCTGGTAAAAGGCACTGAGGTAGACACCCTGGCCAGCCAAAGATATAAGTAAGAAACCCACTCATGTGGAAGCCATTGAACCTGAGGCTGGGTGGAGAATTAGCATTGATTGGTACTACAAAATCCAATTATTGTCAAGAAAAGAGTGTGGAGGATGAGTTGAGTGTCTATGGAGGCAGCCAGAATCAGCCCAGACGAAAGCAATTTAATGGTTCTCTCACCCAGTTGAATGTCTCCTAGAGATCTGGCTCTAAATCCAAAATTCTTCAGCAGGACCGTTTTATGCCATTGTTGGCTTCTCCCACACACACTGCCATGTAAACAAGACTCAGGAGCCTTGAAGGTCCTTCTCTAATCAAAAGGATTAAAATAAGTCAATGAAATGCTTTGGTTACCACTGTCTCACACCCAAAAAACAAAGAGGAGTTTTAGAAATTCATAATAATTTCCCTTTGAAAGGCATGCAGGTAACTTGGAGGTAGCACAAGTAAATAATTATTTCTATTTGACTTCCTAAGCTGAGGGAATAATCAGAGTTAATATATAATGGCATGAAAAGAATGATGAGGAAATCAAGAACTTTCCTGATATATATCCCTAGTCTGTAATTCTTTCTCAGATGAGACCAAGTTGATCTTAGAGTCCTTTACCTGGCCCAAACATGCACTGGTCAGATTCTCAACCATTTTTTCCCTTCCCTCTTCTGTTCCTGTCCTAAAAACTAGGAAAAGAATGCTCCTTGAATTGGTTGTTACAGTTATAACCAATAAGGTCTAACAGACTTTTGTGACACTATGACACTATATTGTGAGTTTTTCTTGTATTGCCCCATGTAGCTGTCCCAAAACCCCTAGGATGGAAGTTTCTATTGTTGCCTGTCTCCAGTTAGGGCCCACACAACTCCTATCAATTGAAATAATTTACAAGGAATTCTATAGCTCTTAAATAATCCCATGAAAATTTTAAGTGTAGGTTCCACACTCAGTCTCTGAATCAAGCTTTGGCACCACTATTTAGAAGATCCAGAACATCTTCTAGAGATTGGGGTTCACTGTGTTGATCCAGTTAACCAGAGAGAATTAGCTTCCATCCTCCCAATGTGGTTAGGTTTGAGTATGTTCCTGCCCACCCACCCCCGCCCCAGCTAATGACTGGGGAAAAATAGGTGCCAGGCTGATGACCGGAGTCACTTTATTCCATTCCAACAATACCTATATAGAATAAGAGGAGCTGGATTACATGCAGAGTGGCAGGGCCAGGGACATAGCAGAGGATAGCCAAGGAGAAGTCGGTGTCAGAGAGAAGAGAAACATAAACATTGGAGCTTAGTAATGTCTTAGGAGCAACACAGTGAGCAATAAAAGTGGCTTATAAGGTTGGTAATCTCCCTTAAGCAGAGATCTCTATGAAGGAGGAGGGATGGTTCAAGTTAAGCCTGAGAGTAACCACTAATTGTAGGCAGATGGTGCCCCTTTTTGTACTGTCCTTCCCCATCTCTGGAGCAGTGTCTCTGAAGCTTTTGCTTTAAGGACAATCGCCGGAGCAGTTGCTCTATAGGGCTTTGTCTGCCAGGTGGTTTGGGAATAGCACCACAGGGGGATCCAACAGATCACAGTAAAGTCACTATTGCAATAAAGTGAGTCACCAGAAATTTTTGTTTGCCAGTGCATATTAAATTTACACTCTTTGTAGTCTACTAACTTTGCAAGAGCATCATGTCTTAAAATATATAGACATACCTTAATTACACACTGAAGAGATAGAAAGTGGGCACATGCTGTTATCACTGGAAAGTGACACCAACAGATTCGCAAGATGCAGAGCCATCACAGATCTTCAATTGTAAAAAAAGCTTTATTATTGGATCAAAGAAAGAGTTCAATGGACTGGAGCACATGCTTTGCTTGCAGGAGTCCTGGCTTTATTCCCTGACAGGACACAGCACCCAAGACACTTCTGGGCACAAGCCCTGAGTACTGATCCAGGAGTGGGGAGGCAAATGTCATAACCAGACTCCTGATTGAGGAGGGATGTTTTATACTCCAGTACCAGTGTGTGTGGCAGAAGTAACAACATAAAACAAAAGCTCAATATCTCCTACCACAATAAAATGAAGCACAATAAAAGCGAGGCATGCCTTATTTCATTAAGTGTTTATTTATTCCTTGAGCAAACATAGAGTGGGGACTATCTCTGTGCCAGGGACTGGTAAGCCAGATAATCACAGTTCCTGTTTTCTTGGTGGAAAAAAACACAAATAAAGAAATATACACAATAAAGACAAAAAGAAATAATAAGATAGTGAGAAGAGCGAGAGCCAAGCAGATTGGGTAGGACAAAAGGTACCAATGTATAGGGAGACATTTAGACTGGTCATAAGACTGCAGAAGGATGGTTCCAGGCAGAGAAAATAGCTAGTGCCAAGGGACTCACATAAGAAGGAGGCGGATGCACCTGAGAAAACAGAGCAAGAGTGAAACTTGGGCAGTGTGACAAGGAAGAATGGCAGGAGGGAGTGGGGGGAGCCAAAGGGAGCTTTGCAGCTGAGCAGGTGCTCAGTGAGGTTCTGGAGACTGCAGGATCAGCATCACCTGGGAGCTGGTTTGAAATGCAAATTCCCCAGCTCCCTGCCTGACCTCAAAAGGCAGAAACTTTGAGGAGGGGGCAGAGTGGTGTTTTATCAAGCCCACTAGCTGGTGCTGAATATGCTCAAGTTTCAAGACTTCAGGAACAAGTTGAATCTTATCCTAAATGCAATGGAAATGACTGATGGTTGGAGTCAGAAAATGTCATGTTATGATTAAAACATTTTTTGAAGGTGCTGAAGCTGTGGGGAGAAGAATGGGTGGGCAGTGGAATAGGTAGCATTTGAGCAGGCTGGGGAGAGAGAGAAACTGTTTTGAGCAGGGTAATGTGGCAGAGTTGGGGGGGGGGCATCAGCCTGCTGAGGAAAGGCAGGCAGAGACTGGGAACACAGAACTGGCTGCCATCTGTCTGGAGCAGTTCAAAAGCAATGTCCTCAGGACATTCCACCCTCTCTGACTGACTCCCTCCCTGAACTCTAAAAATAGAGAGAGCTTGCTGGAGATCCTGCCTGATGCAATCCTTGAACTGGCACTTTGCGGCTGAATTCTCCTAGAGGTGGTTCTGTGCTCTCAGGGCAGAGGGTAGGGAAGGGGAGAGCTGTTGAAGGGAGGGATTTTGGAGGCTGAAGAATGTTATCCAGTTTCCTCAGGAACCATAAAACCAGGGACCACTCTTGGTTTACATCTCAGACACACACCGAGTTGAGGGAGAACTCTGGTTTCCAAAACCAAGGGATGTGTTTGGCTATATTTGTCCTTACCTACCAAATTCCGAGAGGGAGAAATAGGTCTCGTGTCCTCCATGATATGTATGGGTTCCAAGAGGAACAATGACTTGGTAATAGGCAGCACGTAAGTAATAGCATCAGTGCTCATATATATTTCTTCATCATGGTCTAATAGCTTCTTCACTAAACCTAAAGTGTGGCTGGGATGTGGCTGAAGTGTTAGCACACAAATTTTGTATATATGAGGCCCTGGGTTTGATCCCTGTACCACATGCTACCCAGCCCTAATACCTTTCACCAGTACCATTTAGTGAGTCCTTGGTAAAATAATGCTGGGAGAATCCCTCTCCAACAATGATAAACATCAAAAGCCCACAAGGCATTATTACATGGCCACGAAAGTGGATTAGGAACAGGATAAGATTATACAAAAGCTGGATGGGATCCTGTCTGTCGAAAATGAAGTTCTTTTGTTCATCCTGAGTTTATACTGATTCTGATTTTTAAAATATGGTATTAAAATATTGCCATTAAAATATTATTGGGCCATAAAAGCATATAAAAAACACTCCACATCACTGATAATCAGAGAGACGCAAATTAAAACAACAATGTGATACCATCTCACACAACAGAGACTGAAAACACATCACAAAGAACAAGAGAATGGGACTCTCATTCACTGCTGTGGAAATGCTAACTAATCGAGCCCTTTGGAAAACAATATGTTTATTCCTCAAAAAACTAGAAATTGAGGTCCCATATGATCCAGCATACCACTCCTAGGAATATATCCCAGGAACACAAAAACACAATACGAAAAAAAGCCTTCTGTACTCCTATGTTTATTGCAGCACTATTTACAAGAACAAGAAACTGGGAGCAGCCCAGGTGCCTGATAACAGATGAGTGGCTAACGAAACTGTGGTACATCTATGCAGTGGAATACTCTGCAGCTGTTAGAAAAAAAATGAAGTCATAACATTTGCTTATACATGGATGGATATGATGGACATTATTAGTCCGGGTAAAATGAGTCAGAGGGAGAGGGATAGACATAGAATAATCTCACTCACTTAATGGGATATAAAAAGTAAATTATAGTATGGTAATAATATTCAGAGACAATAGAGAGGAGGATCAGTCCATGGTAGGAAGTTTGCCACAGATAGTGGAGTAGTACAGTTAGAGTAGAGAAAGGATCACTATGACAATGACAGAACTAATCACTCTGGACAATAATTGGGTGTTGGGTGGAGATAATATGATGTGCATGGTACCCCTCCATTGACAATAGTGAAATTCACAGTGTCTAAAAAGAAAAATAAATGAGGGGGGTTTAAGTGTCTGCCCCAGAGGTAAGCAGCGGGGGAAAGTGGAAGGAAACTAGGGATATTGGTGATTAAAAACATTTAGGGGTGAAGTGTACATTATAAGACTGAAACTCAATCATGAACAACTTTCTAATAACAGTGTTTAAATAAAAGGAAAAAACAATTATTGGGCCAGGGGTTAAGGTCCTTGCTGAGTATGTAGGAAGCCAGCCTGGCTCAATCCATGGCTGAACATATGGTGCTTTTTTTTTTTTTTTTTTTTTTTTTGGTTTTTGGGCCACACCTGGCGTTGCTCAGGGGTTACTCCTGGCTGTCTGCTCAGAAATAGCTCCTGGCAGGCACGGGGGACCATATGGGACACCGGGATTCGAACCAACCACCCTCGGTCCTGGATCGGCTGCTTGCAAGGCAAATGCCGCTGTGCTATCTCTCCGGGCCCACATATGGTGCTTTGAGTACTGCAGGAGTGATCTCAGAAAACAAAGTCAGAAGTAAGCTCTGAGCCATCTGGGTGTGACCCAGAAACAAACAAACAAACAAAAAATCTTGTTCACTGAATTTTGGGGTGCCCATAAGTTTTGTAGCTGTAGCTGCCTTTGCCTTGCCTCTAGCCCTCCTTAGCTCTAGCTGTAGAAATATTACACTATTCCTACCTAATATGGATCCAAGTCTTATGGCTTATAATTGAGTCCAGGTGGAAACCACCGTGCCACCTTGTCTGTGAGAGTCAGTGTCATTACTAATTTCTACATCTCTGTTAGCAGCATTTTAGAGAAGTTTAGAAAGAAGAAATGTTTGTAGAACACATAGGAAAGGGAGGAAACCTGGTGACAGGCATTCGTTTCTCTCCTACCCCCTCACTCCTGAGCAAACACAGCCATGGCTGGCTCCTCTCTGGACCTTTGCTCAATCTCCGAACTGTCCTGTCTGCTCTTTTCTGGGTCCTTCTCAGGCCAGGCTGGCTGACAGGTTTCAACTCTGGGCAAGACAGAAAGGAGTAATTGTTCATAACCGATGTTAGAGCATAGCCACTGACCTGAAGGGGACCTGCCAGTGGGGAAAGTGGCACAGACCAGATAGGGGTTGTCTCCATTTTAATTTTGGTTTGTGTATTCTTGTGGAAATAAAACTTTATCTTTGTCCAGGGAATATTGAAAAGCACGGACAGAAACAAACAAACAAACAAGAACTCAGCATGTGGGGGCCAGAGCGACAGTACAATTGGTAGGTTGATCCCCAGAACCCCATACAGTCTTAGGAGCCTGCGAAGACTGATTCCTGAGTCAAAATCCAGGAGTAAATCCTAAGCACAGCAGGATGTGACCTAGAAACAAACAAATAAAATCAAAAGAAAAAAAGAAAATGTCTGTAGCATCAGCTAATCTTCCATATAGTTAAGCCTCTAATTGAAGGATTTTTCTCTACCAAGCTCAGAGACAGTAATTTTTCCTAGACTTGCTCTAAAAATTATCTGCCAGTAGTGTGGGCTTTGTGAGAGCTCCAGTGGGCAGGAAATTAGGGTGGAAGGCGGGAGCTTTGGCTGGGTTTGTTTGATCCTGGGCCTTAAAGCCTGCTCCTCTCCCTTCCTTATAGAATGCTTTTCTTAAACTTCAAGCTTTATGTTTACACAATATGAACTTCTCTCTTTTTTATTTGGATCAAAAATCATTCTTTGAAAATGAGATTCCCAAGAGAGAGGGGAGAGAGAGAGAGAGAGAGAGAGAGAGAGAGAGAGAGAGGAGAGAGAGAGAAAGAGAGAGAGAGAGAGAGAGAGAGAGAGAGAGAGAGAGAGAATGACAGGACAGAAAGAGACAGAGAGAGGCAGAGAGATCCATCATCTCCAAAGCCACTTTCTCCCTTCAATGCTGGGAGCAGGCATGCTGTTGATGTATATATATATATTTAGTTTTTTGGCCACACCCGTTTGATGCTCAGGGGTTACTCCTGGCTAAGTGCTCAGAAATTGCCCCTGGCTTGGGGGAACCATATGGGATGCTGGGGGATCGAACCACGGGCCTTCCTTAGCTAACACTTGCATGACAGACACCTTACCTCTAGCGTCACCTCGCCAGCCTCAGGCATGCTGTTGATTTTATAGATTATTCTCAATACCTTCTCAAGGAAATTATTTATCAACTTATTTATCAAAGTATTTCCCAGAAAGTTATTTATCAACTTCAAGGCATAGCAATTCTTTATTCCCCAAATTCTGTGTTTCTTGTTTATTTAAGGGTTCTACTTTTTTAACTTCCCCTCTTTACTTATGAGAGGGAAATATTGAATCAGAATCATCCTCCCTGTAAATCATTTCTCTACCCTACTTTTTTGGGGTCAATTTGGGGAAATGTGGAGTCTAAATAGAGCTCTAAATAACTGAAGTTCTAATGACACTGAAACATCTATATGAAATTAGCTGAAACCTCAATATAGGTCTACAGCATGGAGATTAGAATTATTTCTCTTTCAGAAAAAGTAGGAAAGTCTACAATTTCACAAGAGACACAGATTTTAAGAAAGCAAGATTCAGGTTCTCTTATTTTGTGAAAGGTTCAGAACACTTTCCTATATCCTACTCCACCATATTCCCACTTACGTACATACTCAAATAATCAGGAATATTAAACACTCCCTACCATAGGGCAACAGAGAGAGAGACATTTTTATAATAGCATGAAAATGAGAGCACTGTCATCTTAGATAAGAAAGTATAGTTAGATTGTGAATGAATGGATTCATTTTCCCATGTGTGTCAGCCCCCACACATATACACATACATTTGTCTTTGTGTGGTGAGATGAAAAACAGGCAAGCTTGGGAGCCTACCTGAGATTTGTGTCACACTTAAACTTGAGTTACACAATGAATGTGAGTTGATAAACTCCACAGAAACCGTAAATATACTAGAGCTTAATATTATGCCTTACCTTGTGAAAATTCTTACAAGAATTCTTACAGGAAGAGGCAAAAGGGGTACTTCCTATAAATGTTCATACCACTAGATTGTCAGCTTTATGACAGCATTTAGAATATATTGATGATATATAACAAGTAATGGATAGATGGATAAAAGGATAGATGAATAAGTGGATTAGTTGATGGATAAATAAATAAATCAGAGATCATGTTTCCAGTGAGCTTTTCTTTTCTTTTTTTGTTCTTTTTGGGCCACACCCTATGAAGCTCTGGGGTTACTCCTGGCTATGAGCTCAGAAATTGCTTCTGGATCTGGCAACCATGTGGGATGCTGGGGATCAAATCAAGGCGATTCTGGATCAGCTTCGAGCAAGGCAAATGGCCTAGTAGCTATACTATCACTCTGGCCCCATCCAGTGAGCTTTTCAAAGCACTGAATCCAGAGCAGAATTAAGCACAAAAAGAAACCAAAGAAGGAAATGAGAATAAATACATATTCTAAACCCTCAAATTCATACTAGCTCTGAAGGCAAATTAATTACATATGAAACAACTAGAATTAGACAGTACATGATTTATTTAATACAATAGTTGAAACCTAAAGAACTTGGCATAGACTGGATAGCAATGACATCCTTCAGATCTTGTGCTATCTAAGCTTTATTTAAATGGGTAGGCAGGACCTAGCCATGTAGAAAAGAGGGAAGTCTAGTCTGAATTTCCTTGTACAGCTTATGCCTTAACTTTGTCTCTTCTGCTGATTCATCAATTTCTACTTCCCCGTCCCCCATTCTTTTTCCTTGATTTGGAGAAGGCACATTTTGTTGTGTTCTGGAGCTTCTCCAGGATATGTGCTTGGGGTCACTCCTAGTGATGCTGGGAGGTAAGAGGGAGGAAAACTATGCAGTGCCTGGAATTAAAGCTGGAACTCTTATATGCAAAGCATGTACCCAGCTTATTGAACTATCTCTCCAACCCAACTCCTCAATCTTGATATCTAGACAAACTGGACTAATTTTATACCCCTAAAACCACCATTATTTTTCTCCCAACAGGTCTAAATGCATACACTGGCTACTATATCTAGCTTTATCTTCTTGGTCAAACTAAACGTATTATTCAAGTTCTAAAATATTCCTCTACTTGATAGAACTTCTCTGGGGGGTCTCCTTATTCTAGACTGTATGCTTCCTCATCTCAACTATCTAAACTCTAAACCTATCATACTTATCACATTTTACTGTATTGCTTATTATCTGCCTCTTCACTACAGAGAGACTCTTTGAAGGCAGAAATTGCTTTTCTTGCTTCACAATCATGCTGGGCATGCTTCTGTTGCTTAATAAATATTTATTGAAGGAAAGTAAAGGTTGGATGGATGGGATTAAAGGGTAAATTGGTGGGTGAATGGTTGAATGATGGGATGCTAGATGGATTTATAACCAATGAATGGCCATATGGATCAAGAATGGAGGAAAGGATTGATGGATGGATGGATGGATGGATGGATGGATGGATGGATGGAGCAAAGAAAGAGCTTCTAATGCCTGTCCAGCCACTGAGTGGCTGAGCATTTTGCTCAAGAATTCTCAAGGATGTAATTAAGCATTAGGTAGTCTGGATTCTTATCTGGATGCTCTGGCAGAGTTACTGCTACTGAGTTCATTAAATTTGCCAGTAGGATCCAATCTCTTGAAGCTTTATGTAAGAGGGCTCTGTTTTGCTATCAACCATCCAGAGGCCAGACAGAGTCTATCCTCATTCCAGCTCATGAAATACCCTCCATCTTCACATCAGGAACAGCGTGTTGATTTCTTCCCATGCTTCAAAGAGATTCATATATGATCCATCTGACTTACCCTTCTTCTTTAAAGATCTGTGCTTTTTAGAGCTCATGTAATTGGACCCAGCCAGCTGAATCATCTCCCTTTTTAATTTAAGGTCATCTGTGCCATCTAACGTATCATATCATGTATCATTATAGGACTGGTAGCTCAG
This sequence comes from Suncus etruscus, assembly GCF_024139225.1. Classification (NCBI taxonomy): domain Eukaryota; kingdom Metazoa; phylum Chordata; class Mammalia; order Eulipotyphla; family Soricidae; genus Suncus; species Suncus etruscus. The sequence goes on along the minus strand of NC_064850.1, from coordinate 14,325,651 downwards.
GAAAGCCACAGTTGTGAGGACTAAGGGTAAAACAACGTTGGTAGTAAGTTTTACAAATTCTTCCTACTGCAGCACCCTCACTCAGCTACGTTCCTTTAAAAAAAAATCTCTTTGAGCCTATTTCCCTCAAAAGGTTTATTTGAATAAGCACGTGTATACCTTACTTTATCAGATAATGATTCATTTTGAGCAAGCACTAGTATGTAGCAAAATAATTTGTTGATTAATCAGAACTAACTTTTCCCATCACAGTCATTCTCTAAACTATTGGTTGACTCTTAACACTCGGAGCACTGGAACTGCCTAATAAATAATAAAAGCAGATTATTAAATGATTAGAATTTTAAAAACTGGCCACTGAAACTATGAATATCTTGAAGATAATTATAAAGAGAAATTAACATCATGGAAAATGTATGCTCCAAATCAGGTTTTCCCCACTTTTTTGCAAGTCACCTGGCATGCCAGCCTACCTCAGGGTATAGATCTTTACCAGTCATCTATGCTGTTCCCCTCCAGATTTTGAAAGCAGTTAGGGCAGCATAGAACCATTTAGAGGCGGTGCCAAAAGACATTGATTCTCTGGATCCACACTCCCAATGTCAATTAGAATTACATTCTTGAGCACCACATTGGCTGGGTTCCCACTCCAGCTCTGCCATTTATTTAGCAATGACTCCAGGCAAGTCTCTTAACTTTTCCAGACTTCTTGTTCCTCCTCTACAAAATTGGGCCAAAAATAATATCTCAAGGCCTATCAGGAGTGATCCCTGAGTTCAGAGAGACAGAAGCAATGCCTGAGCACCGCTAGGTATAGTTCCCAAACCAAAGAATAATAACAATAATAATATAATAACAATAAAATCCCTCGCTAGTTATACTGATTAAATGAGAAAAAATAAGCAAAGAAAAGTGCAGTTTCTACCAGTTTGTTGTTATAAATAAAGTGCCTGCAGATATCAAACAGTGGATTTGCAATGTGGTTTATAGATCCTTCATCATCCATCATCCTAGTCACCCCATTGTGATCAACTCCAATGCCACTCTGAAAAAACATTGTCAGAATGATCTATTTACTATTGATTTTAGCCCTGTTTTCCCCCACCCCTGACTCATTAGCATTTAAACTGCTGCTGCTTCCTTTTCCCTAAAAATTTTCCCCCAGGTGGGGGAGATAGGCGGGGAGTTATTTGAACCACACCCAGGATGCTCAAGGGCTTTTCCTGGCTCTGAACTCAAGGGAAATGCTGAATATTCCAATCCGGGTCAGTTGAATGAGCGTCAAATTCCTGTACTGTCTCTCCAATCCCCTCTTAGCAAACCTTTTTTAAAAATAAGAGACACTTCAATGAAAAGTTCAGACTCTGGTTCAGTAGCATTGCACCACTTGTGTACTTGTAAGAAATGCAGAGACTCATACACTATCTCAGGGATAGTGCAAATGCACATTCAAGGTTGAGAAACGCTGTTTTTTGGGTCATCGATGAATATCCTAAGGCTCACCATGCCCCTATGAGACAAGGAGTCTTTCCTGCAGACTTTGGTGGTACTAGGCTGGGGTGGGGATGGTGGAGTGTCCAAAGAAGGCACTTAGGGTGTAGCTGGGAAATGAAGAGGATTTTTCTGTCCCAGTCAGAGCCAGAAAGCTGACAGAGCCAGAGATGAGAGTTGCATGTATCCAGTTGAAGAGACTAAATGAAAAAATCCAGCAGAGATGTGAGAAATAGAAGAAAGCTCCCACAGCAAAGCCAGCAGCCCTGCCAGCAGATCTGTCCTGTGGCCCAGGTCATATGAACTTGGTGAGCATTAGCTGGCCTAGAACAGGGAGATAAATTTAGAAATGATGAAAAAGAGCCCTTCTTGATATGATGGAGAGTCATTTAGTAAGAATTGGGAAGGAAGAGGTCACCCAGCCAGTGATTATTTAGAGATTATTTCTAGCAAGAGAAGGCCAAAGGGTGAAGAAGCCACCTACTCACAGTGCAAAGCAGAGACTGATCCACCATCCCAGCCGGTGCTGCCTGAATTTAAATAAGAGCTTTCCCCCCATTCGGTTCCTTACTCAACACCCACTGCTTGGGAATGGCGCCAGATTTACTCACTTGTTTGCACAATATAGCCTGAGGATCATACTGGCTAGCTTTACTAGTTGTGTGACTCCAGGCAAATTTCTTAACCTCTCTTAAAGGTTAAGTTTCATATTTAAAGTGGAAGCAATACTTGCATTGCCTGGCTAAAGTAGGCAAGTTCTTATGCTTCCAGCTAACGTGCAACTGAAACTATTATCTTAGATCTCTCTCTTCCTTTATACAACAAAATTCACAGGGTTTTTTTTTTTCCCAACTTGACTTCCATCCATTCACTCAACAAATTAAAACTTCTATCTTCCCTTTACCTTAAAGGAATTTAAGGGCTAGAGGGCCTTCTTCTCTTTGCACTGCTGAAGACCCAAGGTCTGATTGGCATTGGTTACTCAATGCAAAGGAATGTTCTGGAATACCAGGAGGGAAGGCCTGAATGTATTTCCTAATTCCTTCAGGCTTACTGTGGAAGACCTCCTGGGAGCATTTCTTTTTTTTTTTTTTTTTGGTTTTTGGGCCACACCCGGCGGTGCTCAGGGGTTACTCCTGACTGTCTGCTCAGAAATAGCTCCTGGCAGGCACGGGGGACCATATGGGACACCAGGATTCGAACCAACCACCTTAGGTCCTGGATTTGCTGCTTGCAAGGCAAACGCCACTGTGCTATCTCTCTGGCCCCACATTTCTTTTTTCTATTTTTTTCTTTCTTTTTTCTCCAAATAGCTCAGCCAAGCTATCATAGGACATGCCTGGTAACCATCCTATGCAAAGGACTCCAGAAAGGAGCCGATGCATGAGTCTTTGAAAGCATTCCTATGCCAGAGAGAGAGAGCTTAACAGTTGAGTGTGTTTTGTCTGTTTGATTTCCTAGTACCACCAGATCCTTAAGCACTGGAGGGGTGGTGGTGGTGGGGAGCAATCCTGAGCACAGAACCAGGAGCAGTTCCCAAGCATCCCCAGATATGATCCTTTATAAATAAATAAATAAATAAATAAATAAATAAATAAATAAATAAATAAATAAATAAATAAATAAATAAATGCACCACTGACTCTGGGAACAACTGCTCAGGAGAAACAAGACTGTTCAGTTCTCTGAGAAGAGAAGTGACCACTCAGTAACCATCACTGCCCCAAAGGAGGAATTGAAAAGAGAAGAGACTTAGGACTGAAAAACTTCCCAGCCTAAACCCTTGAGTTAGACCCCAGTTTATTATCGGAGAGCTCTCCCGCTGGCTGGACAATCAGAGCAGGTGAATAAGCAGAGGGTGTCGTTCAATAACATTGAACTTCTTGCTCTCTCTTCCCACCGAAAATCCTTAGGCTTTTCATCAAGGTAGCCTTCAAAATAGTTCCTGCTCTCATCACTTATATTTTTACTGCAAAAGGAAAGGTGGAGGAAAGTGATTTGTTTCAGGAGGCCACTGATGCTAGAAATTCACCCTCAGTAAGTCATGAAAAAGGCCTCCTTTATACCAGGCATGAGAGCTGACCTTGCCTTCTGCAGCTTATTTTTCAATGTGTGCAGACCATTAACAAATCTCAGGTGATGACTAGTGTGTTAGGTTAGGAGCAGGTGCAATATGGTGACTACTGGCGAAAGTGACTTCTGCTGGGAGGATGAAGATGGTGGAGATAGAGACCTAAGGGGAGCATGTGTGGCATGAAAAAACCTCCAAGGAGGAAGCATTTCTGTGGTGGAATAAAAGATGAGGGTGAGCACAGAGCTAGGCCAGACAAGCATAGGACATCAAAGATGATGTTTCAGAGGGAAAGATACTTAGAGGACAAGTACAGTAGAGAGTGGACTTGTCAGGTATTCAGGAGAGAGAGAACATTAATAATGAAGTCAGAGGGCAGTATAACTGAACATGAAAGATTCTTTAGACCTAGGCAAAGCTTTTGTATTTTTTCCTATTACAGAGAGCATAATAGAATCCAGTAATTGTGAAATACAATAATTGTGAAACATAGTAATGTCTGGAGGTGATATAATCCCCCTATATATCATATTGAGTTCATGTTACTCCTGGTGAGAATTGGTGTTCTTGTTCAGGAACATAAGCCTTACCAGTCACTTCACATGCCTAATCTCATTTAAGAGCATAAAGAAGTAGGCATTATTTTATTTCACAATGAGATTTGGAAAGCCTTCATAGGTTACCAGAGGTTCCCTAGAGAGGTATAGGCAGGATTTGAACCCCATCAGCCAAGTCCAGTCCTTAGTGCCACTGCTTGGGAGGAAAGAGGCCAACATGGAACCTTTGCACTTCTATGCTGGCTAGACAGATTTTTCTGTGATGGGGTTGACTTGGAAAGTGAATATGTTTGGAGTCTAGGTTCTGAAGCAGTGGGGTGTTGGGAACTAGGCTGCATTGGTAACTGCTTTACATTCACTTCCATGGCAATGGTCCCATGACTAGTTCGACAGACTTGACACAGTAGAGTACAGAACCTCTGTAGACATCTAAAACTGCAACAGTTTGTGGGAGCTTGGGAGAACAGAGAAACTGTAAAGATAGTTTCATGTTATGAGCAAAAATTCTAGAAAAAAGTTGGAGACCTCACACTCTTCCATAGAAGGCAGTTCTTGAGGCAGTAACATCTGTGGTATCTACAGCAGGGCACAAGGTTCCCTTCCCTCTGTGTTGGGAGGGGAGATTCAGTTCCATGACTGCTCCCATCCAGCAATGTCTCGCATGATGGGGGAAAGGCCCAAAAATCTTGATAGATATGAGGTCCTAAAATGTGTCCCTCAGGAAGCAAAAATTAGGAGAGGCCCAGGTTCACTTCTGTTTTCAAAGTTCCTAGTTATATATCTTTAAAAAGAAGAACCAATGTAAAATAAGGCTTCTAAGCTAATGTTTATTAAGCTATTTTTGGTGTTTAAATAAGCAAAATAACACTTTAATCTTTATATATGTATGTATTATGTTTTTCAGTCACAGATCATTGTAGGAACATGCAAACAAGTCATGATTTAGCAGAGCACACTAGAATTAACGAGATCCAGACCATGTCCTCCATGACTGGAGACACCCATCTGGAGATAGCAATGGTGGTTTCTAAGGGCCACAAGTTCCAGGAATGTGTGACCTAAGCCCACCAACCTTCCCAGCATCTCTGCAGTGTTCACAATCATAGGGAAGAGACTTTGTTCTCCATCCAGGTCCCACTCCCATTGCCCAGCTTGTCACGTTCTCTCTGGGGATGTGGCTTAGTCATTATTAAGCATATGACTTGTGAGTTTGAGGCTCTGGGTTCAGTCCCTGATACTGTAAAACAAATCACTGGTCCAAATATTTTTCCTTGTCTAAAGGCAAGAGAAATAAGGATGCAAATAGTGTAAGCCCAAATCATTGTGTGTGTGTGTTTGTGTGTGTGTGTGTGTGTGTGTGAGGTGTGAGTGTGTGAGGTGTGAGTGTGTGTGATTTCATTAGGCTAGCAACTGCCCTGGAAATGTAAGCATTATTCAACGTGTTTATGAGTCACTGAAACTCTTGTCATGGTTGCATGTTGTATGTAGGATTAGAACCCAGACTTAAAACTTGAGCTCCTTTCACTCTTTGAGTATGACCATGATATGAAGCCACACAGAAGAGCCCACTGAGGCTAGAAAGGACCCTGGGGAATGCCATTCTCCTGCAGGCTCAGGGCTATTGGGGCAACCTTTGACCTGTCTTGTCTTTTCCTTTTCCTCCTGTTTCTTCTCCTGACTGGCTGGGCTCAACTCTCCTCCTTGCTTATGACACTTATTTTTCCATCCACAGCAAAACTATTCACATCAAGGTAATTGATGATGAGGCGTATGAGAAAAACAAGAATTACTTCATTGAGATGATGGGCCCCCGCATGGTGGATCTGAGTTTTCAGAAAGGTGTAGTACCTGGCCCTCCTCACTAACATTAACATTCTTCTCTCCTCTCTGTTTCTTCCTTCCTTTCTTCAGCCCATTTCTCTCCTTCTCCTACCTTTTCCTCCTGCCTCTCTGGTTCACTTTCATGACTTTCCTGTCTTGCTCTCTCTCACTCTCTCTTCACCCTCCCCTGCCTCTCTCTGCTCCCAGCTCTATCCTAACTAACCTGCCAGCCTGTCACATGGTTACCAAAGGGGGATGCTTAAGAGCCAATGGCATGAGTGGGTGGGCAAATGGGTCTGGAGAAAGTAGGGGAGTGGGAAGTGAGAGGACCAGAGAGCCAACCCAGAGAGCAAAAAAAACAAGATTCTTGATTTTGGCTAGATGACTTGGCTTTCAGGAAAGGCAAAGACCAGGCAGCATAGCAACAAATAGGAAGGCTATGGCAAGGTGGCACAGGCTCTTAATGCCAGTCTCAGAGTATTGTCCTGAGAGAACAGTCCCTGGATGCAGAGAATCAATGCATTTGGAATTAGGTCAAATTTTGGCCTCAGGCCAACCCCCAGAGCAAGCCCTAGGAGTCTTCTTAACTGCTATTTCTTTGCTCTCAAGGTGATTTTTCCCTCTTTGGACCATCACTGAGCTGAATGCTCATGCTTGAGTTTCAGGTATAGGTCCCAAACCTACTCACCATTTTCCTAAGGAAAGGCATCTTAGAGGCTAAGAGCAGGAACTGTGGAACGGTGGTTCTGACCTGAAAGGAAACATGTCCCAGAGTCACAGGGGATTGATTTTTCTTCCACTGAAATGATCTCACATAGTCCAAGCCTCCTCTAGCCATGTTAGAAAACCCTCTTTGTGGGGACTAGAGTGATAGTACAGCAGGTAGGGCACTTTCTCTGTACTCAGCTGACCTGGGTTTGATCCCCAGTATCTCATAAGGCTCCCTAAAGCTGCCAGGAGTGATCCCTAACAGCAGAAAGCCCAGACTAATTACTCTGAGCATGACTGGGTATGGCTCCCCCCAAAAAAATAAAAAAAGAAAAGTAAACCTCTTTAGGTTAAAATGTACTGTAGACTTGAGACTGAGCCTCATTGGGTACTGTTTCATCTCAAGCCCTGTCTGTTGGTATTTTCCTCTCCCCTAGGGGAGGGGCTTGAATTTGGATTTTAATCAATTGAAGGCAGGAGAGCTGAGCTGGGACTGTCATCTAGGCTTGTGGTTCCATTTGTTGGAATGACTAGCTTGTGGGTGAACAGCTTGCAGTATAAATTTTCTTGCCTGCTATTTTCTCAAAAAACTGTGTGGATTACTTATTGCAGAGAATTGTCAATGTACCATCTTCTCTTGTACTCCCTGGATAGGGGGTATAGGATATCCTTTTCTCTCCTAGAAACTTTGGGATAACCAAACTTCAACCCAATTCCCAAAGAACATCTCTTTACAGGTGTGAAGTAACCCAAAAAAGGCTATTAAATTGTACTTATAAACACATCACACACACTACACACACACAAAGACATAAGTCCTCATAATACACAGTAAGTTCTACATCCAATATCCACCTCAGATCAACCTACCACTTAACCAAGAACTAAACTGTACATGTCTTTGATAGCATCAGATTATGAGGAGATATTTTATTATTTTTGTAAGGAGACCTTTTTAGACTATCATTTGTTAGCCCAGCTTGCTTTTTTAGAAGCCATTAGCTCCTTCCCCCCAAAAAAAAGGCAAAATAAAACACCAAACAACAAAACACCACCTCTGTGGAACACACTGATACTCTGGTCTATAAAGATTGAGGAGAAGCCATGCAGGAAAATCCTACCCCATAGAGCATTGTCTGAACTGATGGATTGAGCCAACATCATGCCAGCTTTTGATGGGACGTGATTTTCAAGGTTTGCTTCCCTGAATGATCTGTCATTTCAGATCATTGATCTGTCATGTTGCCATCAACGATTGATCTGTTATGTATCTTTGAAAGAAATCTTGCGTTGATACACCCAACCCTGAGCCTTCATTACCTTGTTAATCAGCATTAAAGATAGTCAGCTTAGGGCGTCTTGTCTTTGAGTACAGAAGTTTAAAGGAGACTTAAAAGTCGATGGTTTACTTCATTTCACTTCCATATTTGGCCAAGAGTGTATGCGCTAGAACTAGTAAAGGAGTCATAGGTTATGTTGTGGTTAGTGCATGTTTATTTTGACTCTTACCAACAAAGCCCTCGGATAAATATTAGAAAAAATCCTGCTGCCTTTCTCTCTTTTATTTCCCTTCTTCATAAAAAAATTCTTTTAAGATAATTTTTATGGGCCAGGGATATAGTTCAAGTGGTGTTTGAGGCTCAGGGTTTGAGCCCCTATACCACAAGATTTCCCAAGAATTGCCAGTAGACTCAGATCCCCAAGCATCCCCTGTATATCTTCCCCCCAAAAAAATGTTTCCTTTTGAGACTCTTTTAAGAAGAGGGGTTAGGCACAATCAAGACAGGCAAGCTCTTAGCTAAGTTCTATTGGCAAATTTTCTGGGGGTAGAAGGGACATGGGCCATTGGCAAGTCAGTAGTTTACCTGCTATTCCAAAGAGATATCAGTTACCATGTGACAGCCAATGGAATGAGCTGCCCAACTCACTTCCTACTAACCATCAGCAGGATCTAAAATCACTCCTCTCCACCATCATCCCCTTTTCCTCCCCACTCCCTCAACCTGCCCCACTGTCATCCCAGATTCCTCTTTTGCCCACTCCGTGCCTCCTGGCTCTCTTCCCCTCTCACCTATAAGGACGACTCTGACCACGGAGACAAGAAAAGAGCCTTTTTTTCCCTATAAGAACAAGCAATTCATCTTAGTCCTGCCAAAAAGCCACTGCGGTGGGACCGGGCTGCATGTGCCGAGAGTGATGGGGAATGATTTTATAGGCTGTGCTCCAAATGATCAAGCAACCTACCGACCCAGTCGACACACTCTCTCTCTTGTTGTCCCTACAGGAAAACCATAAGGGTTAAAATAGTAGATGAGGAGGAATACGAAAGGCAAGAGAATTTCTTCATTGCCCTTGGTGAACCGAAGTGGATGGAACGTGGAATATCAGGTGTGAGATTCTTTTTTAAAAACAAACAAAAATATAAAAAAGCACAACACAAAGAAAGAAAAAATAAACTAAAGCAATAACAAGAAACAACTATTCCCCCCACACACCATTCTTTCCTTTTCCTCCTTCTTTCTTTTGACCAATGGACTTTTTTTTTTAACTATTATTATTCTTTTCCCTCCTGTATTCTCACTCTCACCCTGTTTTCGGTATCATCTCTGCCTTCTTAGCCTTAGCTTATTTCCAAGTCTTCCTTTCCCACCTTCAGGGCAGTTGACAGTTTTGTGACCCTAGTGAGTTCTTTCCAATGATCTGGTTACCACTGTCCCCTGCCCTCTTCCTTCCCTGGTAACCCCTCATGGCTTCTACCCACTAATCCACACACACATTTAACCTGTAAATGTGGAAATTCCTTGATGTGTGGGGAGGAGATGAAAAGAAGAAAGGAATGTGATGCAATGCATGTCCCTGCTCCCTTCTCTGCCTTCTCCCTTTGCTATCCTCACTCTCTGGCCGGAATTGAATGTGGGGTGGAGGGGAAAGGCCTGTGTTATCATGCTGCTTTGACAGTTTTATGCTGCGTTACCTTCCTTAAGTGCTTGGCAGGTTATTCACTTGCAAAGTGTCCCATAGGCCCCTTTGCCCTTCATGAAGGTAAGTGTTTCATCTAGCTATTACACAGTTGGGTAGATTGGGGCACGGAAAGGTTTACCATTTGCCAGAGGCACAGGTTCTGAGAAAAATTTGAGTAACAGCTGGTTTCTGAAAAAGTCACACAACATGGAAACCTCCCCTCGGCATCCTACCCCATCCCATTCTAGCTTCTATTCCTAGCTCAAAGTAGGAAGCCTTATTCAAGTCACTTTAAGATCATGAAACCTCTAAAGCAGAAAATTGAGAAGCTACAAAAGGAAGTAATTGCACATATAGAAATCTTCCTAGTCAGAGGCCCCTGGAAAAGGACTGGCATTGGGCATTAAGTATTCATTTAAGAGCTTTCCAACTGGACAGGAAACTCTAAACAGTGTAGCTAATATTTGTTCTCTCAAAACAAGAATTGGACGGTTCATAGAATCCTGCCTTTGTTTGACATCTGCAGTTAAGCCTATCACTCAGATCCCAAAATAACTTTCATCCACACCAGACAAGTCGCCTCACCTGCTTTTTTCCTTGGAACTCATCTCTTGGAATAAGTGCTCAAGTTCTATTTCTATGGCACTAATTGTGTTGCATCCAGAGTCAAAGTACGGAAAAGATTCCTTGAAGAAAATGATCAGATGTCACTACTTTGAAAGACTTAGAGGAACTCAAGTGGGTATGATAAGGATGCTCTTAGTAAAGAGCAAGAAGACCTTTGCACTCCCCTTTTGTATGAGATAGGCTGTTAGGGCCTTGTGGAGGTGGAAATAATAAGATTCACTTTTTGTCTCAAAAGGAGAGTTTTTTTTCCAAATATTTCATAATCAAAAGGTAAATGGGAACACTAAAGCTTTTCACTCAAGGATAACTAACCACTCTCCCAAAAGCTCACCAACCTGACATGTAAGGTTGACCAATTCTTATTATTTGTTTGGGACTCTCTGGATGACTCTATGACTGTACTGTACTGGCTTGGATAACCAGAGAAAGGGAGAAGAGCCCCTGATTCATCTTCTTCCATGAGTCTGACTGAGAAAGGCTACTGGGAGAAACAGAAAATCTCTACTTGCATCACTTCCAAAGAACAATTTCTGCAATCTTCTGGTCTCTGCCACTGAGAATATTCTCAGAATTGTCTCCATGCTGGCCCTTCCTTACTCCCACCTCCCTTTGGTTTTTATTCCTCATCTTCAAGATTGGTTCATCATAGTTAAAGCTGTGGCAAACTAACTTCATCAATTCCCACAATCCTGTTCACTGAGGTGCAAATGAAGCAGCCCAAAGTATCATATAGTATAGCTGGAAAAGAAGTAAGTGGTTCCAAATAAGAAAGATTGCAGTCTAACCTCAAAGCAATCCTCCTTTCTTCCTCCCAAACAAATCCTCGTCAGCAGTTGGACAGAGGAGTGAACTTACATAAACCCTGTGTTCTTCCAGACCAAGCAATAAATGTCTGGCTGCATCCATTTGAAGTCTCATTGTATGCACTGAATTCTTTGCCCAGGATACCTACAAATCCCAGGTGGATTCTAATCCTGGATGAGAAGACAAATATTTTGTCAAGTTACTGGTGTGATCTGCTGGAGAATCTTCTCAGGAATGAAGAAGCCATGCTGAGGGATGCCAAAAGGGAACTTGGTCATTTTCTTGCCTCCTGTTACCGTGTCTATGAACTTAATATTCATCCCTTTACATCTTCCCATCTTTTGGTATTGGAGCATAAGGTGAAAGGTCATAAAACTTGATTGCATAGATCTGAATCAAGTGAAAACCCATTCAGAGTTCCAGAATTCCCTGCTGCTTTCTGAGTGAGATGCTATACACTGGAAATTGCTTTTCCTTATTACCGCTGCCTGTGAGAGTTTTGGACATTCAGAACAGCATAGGCTCTGCATGGTCAAAATGACAATTGCATTACAAAAAAATAATAATAAGGACTGAATTTGAAATAGGAGCTTTTTATTTTTGACAAACAGACTTCAGTCTATAGGCACCCTGGGGGAAGGAAATGGAGAGGATGGATAGGAAACATGGCTGCTGCCTGAGAGTAGAATGAGTGCTAAAGTCCAGAAAAAAGTTTAAAAGCAACCTAATCAGTATAGTCAAAACTGTTGGAGATGAAATCGGAAATGAAGCTCCAGGTGGAAAAGGAAAGCTCTCTCCCTGTTTGGAGCCAGTTTGTTCCTCCCTTTACCACATCCATGCCCATACCCTGGCAAGCTGCACTGGTGCTTCCAATTATACAATTATACAGAGATATATTGTTTCCTGCTTGTCTCTGGAGGAGTCTGACCAGGGAGAAATGACTCTGATTGGATCCTGGTGGTAAGCACAGCAGTGACTTAGCTCTAACATTTCATAGTGACAGCAGTAGGTGGGAAATACTCAAAGATATCATAAAGGTAAATATCTTCAAGGTATCATGTCCCTGAAAGTTGACCTATCTGTATGCTGGGGACCCAACTCTAAGTACTAAGTGGAAAGTCTCAGACTTCTGTAGACAATGACTAACGAATGATAAAATCCCTGCTGACTATAGGCCCTCTCACTGTCAGAAGGGTCACCCTGGTGCTAGGAGTAATGTCTATGTACAAACTAAGGGAGCTGGGAACTTTTGAAAAGAGCTACTCCAACTCAAAAGTTGGTCTATCTGACATCTTTGAGTCTCTGGTCTCAACTGCAATTTGGCCACTAAAAAGGGTTCTGTCACACAAATTTGTAGAAAGAGCAAATTGAACAAGATCTTTTATTATTATCCATATACCTACCTATTCAAGAATATGATATATGCCATCTATCATCTCTTTCAATGGGGTAAAAATTAGATTATTATACTTTAAAATTCTAATGCAGCATCAGAAAAAGTGAGTTGCTAATAGAAAATATAAAAATTTTGGATTCTTGTGTCTCTAGTGTCTGTGGCTATAAGCAACTGGATCGCACACCTGTATTGTACACCTAGGATTGTAAACCGAGAGATTCTTAGAGAAACAACTTAGAGAAAGATCCTACTCTTACTCTTTCTTCTACATCTTCATCAGTAACTATAGAAGTGCTAGGAGTATGTTAGAAAGTTCTCACAAGAGTCAGAGAGTGAGAAAGCTTTACCAAACAATAGTGAGAAGAGAATGTGGTCACAGAAATCTTTTCTTAAAAAATGATTGGATATTAAACTCTAAGATAGCTGAGTATAAGATCTAATTCAGGGAGCACCTGTACTGGACACGTCTTTAACTTCCCTCCCCAGTCCATGTGAGGACCTCATCTTTTTTAATCTTCCTTCTATGTAACTTAAAGTAAGATAGAGTCTCTCTGGTCCAGATTGTCTGGATTTATTCTGTCCTTTCTGGAACACAGAGACTTTCATCTAGAGATGAAGCACCACAGAATCTATGTGGGGGGAATACAATTGCCAAAATAGTCAGTAGACATATTGCCTTTTGGACACTTGCTAATTACAGTGACTTTACTGAGTATAGAAGAGAGAAAAATGGTAAGAGTATGTGGTCTCATCCTCCAGGTTTTATCTATAAAAAGATTAGAAGTGCAAGAGAAACATTTCACAGGACTTACCATTTTTACTAGATTATTCTTTTAGAGGAACTCAAAATTCAGGTCAGCATCATAACTAGTTAGGTATTTTGTGATTGGAAAGGACGAGGCACAGGGAAGCTGAGGAATCTAGTTTCAGGTCAGGGAAAAACGCCAGATGTAGGCACTGACTCTACTCATGTACATTACCTGGTGCTCTTTGATCTCTAGTTTAAATATTAGAGTCTTTCTCCACTAGCTAGACAACTGCTCCTACTAGGAGCAGCCTTTTTCATTTTCATGGTAGTTGGATTCTTGTGCCTTTTTTTTTTTTTTTTACAGAATTCATTAGAAGATAACAAATGGCCAGCTCCATTTCTGCTCCACCCATTTGGCACTCCTTCCTCGATTGCCCTCAGAGTTTTAGGGAAGCTGTGAGGAAAACTGATAGCCACGGTCTCTCCCATAGCTCATACCTTTTGCTATTGCTGCTGCCACCACTGCTACTGTGCATGCTTCAAACACTTTCTTCTTCTGCATGAGGCTGCGAAGTTCTCACTTACTAAGCTCACTGTTCTCCTTGTGCTGCCAGCAACCACAAAGCCCGGGGACACTTTCAAGATGGAATTTTAATGTTCTTTCCTTTTCTTTCTTGCCTTTGTCTGGTATCCATTTGCCAACAGCGCTCCTGTTGTCTCCAGGTAAGAGGTGTCTTGCTCCCTTTTCTACTTGCCAGTGCCATTATTAAGCTTAAGACCACTGTTCTTTGATTTATCTAATAGGAACCATGAGCTCACATTAACCTGACAAGTTCTCCCAAGGACTGGGAGATTGATTTGGCCCCTTAAAGTAATCCTGAAGTAGTAGACAATTTTTTGTGCACCTTTTCTGTCTGTGAACCCAGGTAAAGGCATAACTGTTCTCTCTGGGGCAGGAAGAGAAAGGAATGGAGATGATAGGTCATAGGCTTGTCTTGAATTTTGATTCATCTGCCCTTTCAGGGGCAAGAGAAGAGGTGAATCACAGCTCCATCTCTTAATAGGATCATGATGGAATTTGAAAGAAACACTTTGAGCTCAATGGATCCAGAGAAAATTATCAGCTACTGGAAGAACATCAAATGAAAAAATTTGATACTTTGGAATTTTATTTATCCCAGAAATCTTCTATCTCATCCCAGCTGTGAGCTCTACATTGTTAAAACTTTGGTTAATTTTTCATTGACTCCCCAAATCATATGTGCCATAATGAGGAGAGGAATTGGGTGATTCTAAGGATAGAAGGAATTGTTTGTCTAGAAATAGAAATTTTAGAGAATTTATTTAAAAGAATCTCATGTAGAATCTTTTCCCCATTCTAAGACATAGATCTACTTTGAGAATGTGTATATATATGCAATCTGATCATACAATATATCAATCCTTGTGAGCAGGCAGATGGGAAATTCTTGGTACACTCATAGTGAGTGATATAAAACATTTCAATATATTTTAAAGAAGAAATTGTACTTCATTGGTATTTTAACATATGAAAAATTAATGTCAGTTAAGTGGCAAAATATCTTAGAGAATTCATAGGTATTCAAAGTTACTTACAGGTTACTCTTGGGTTTAGGAAATGTGTGCAGTAGACATAGTAAAAATATTGGCCTCCTTGAAACCTTAAATGAAAAATGTAGGTGAGCTCCTACATTTTCCCTTTCAGAAAAAAATGTACTCAACTCTCCTTGGTTTTTAGCTTTCTTCTGATAACAGGCTAACACTACCTCCAAACTTATATATACACCATTATTTTTCCAGGGTATTGAAGTCAGAGCATCAGGTGTTCCTTCATTCATTCTCTTGCCTGAGATGGTATTTGGGCTCATTAGTTACAAGTCTTGCCTCTACATTTTACCAACCACATCATGAATTCAACAAAGATTGTTATTTAAGTTTCCTTATACTTCTAGTATATTTGCACAAATATCATCAAAAAAAAACAAAAAACAAAAAACAAATATCAGTCAAAGCTAATTAGGAGAAATGGTGTCATTGCCTGGGATATTTTCACATATGTCTTTCATTTAGGAACTTTTAATTAGAATTTAAGTTCACCAGAAATCTTGAATCTTTGAATATCCCTGGATGAACAGACAAATATGATTAACAATGGCTGGTGGTGAAAAAGGGAGAGTAGAAGTATTCATTCTAAAACTGAACAACCAAGCTCCAAAGAGGATGAGAGCCTGTGCTGTACTTGCCCTACTTTTTCTGTGTCTGTTGAGCATTCATGGCAATCTATTCTTGTCTGGCCTGGCACGCTCTTTGTTCATCCAGTGTTTGTTCAATCTTCCATCCTGTTCATAGCCTCTCTCCCTAGCCTTCTCTCTCTTCCTATTCTTAAATCTGAAAGATATGTTTAGCCTACTGAAATTCAGGTTTGCCTACTATTTATTCCCTTTACTTGAAATTCTGAAGAGTCACAAGTGATCAAAATTACTATGTTCTTCTGGATTTGAGACTTTAAACATTCTCAAGAAATCAGCTTAAATTGAATGTAAAGGGTTGTTTATTTCTTAAAGTGAAAAATGCAGGAATTACTAGCAAAGCACAATACTAAATCAGAGTGATATAAAGAAAGTTATGTATATATAGTACTTCTCTCTCCATATATTTATGGAGAAATATATATTTATAGAGAAAGAATGAGAACTTCTGCGGCAGTTCAAAAATAGAGGGTTGGTAAGAGGATTGGTAAAGAGATGTTGGCAGGGAGCTAGATGGAACAGCATGACTGCCACCACTCAGGTGACTTTAGGTATATATTCAGGTATATATTATTAAAGAGATTGTTAAATTGGTATAAAGCTCTTGTGATACATGCAAAATATGACAGAAATTACAGAGAAGGGGGAGTAAAATAATACTTCAACTGTTATAAATATATTGATATGGTGCCAGAATCTAGAAGTAGAGAAAGAGCACCTAAAATTTTAAGGAGGCTGTGTCCTTTTCTAAATATTTTTCTCAGAATGGTTTGTAGTGTGATTTCTAAAATGGATGCACTCATAGACAGAATTCTGGATGTACCCAGATTTACTGTCAGGCTTAACAAATAAGAAGCCTGCAATTTATGGATTAATGAAGTCAGAATGCCAGAGGGTGTCTACTAATCTTGAAATAAACAGAAAGTCATAGATCTTTGATGTATTTCCTAAAGTGGTCACCAGCACTAAAGGGAGGACAGCACCCTGGACAGCTCCCAAACACTGGGGGAGTTAAGCAACCAACTCAGGAATCCTCATCCTCTCTTATCGTCCTCATTAGGAAAACCTAAGCAATCCCTATGTAAAATAGAGTCCCTACATGATATTTATATGTTGGTTTATAGTTTTTTTATCCAATGAGTTTCTGTCCTATCAACCTAAAAAAACTCAAGTCTTACCCTCCCTGTCATTTCAACAATTCCAAAGATTGAGAAAAGAAGACCTTGGCACCTCACCCATTGTGTCCTTGAGATTATCCAAGCACTAGAGGATTCCCCTAGGAGATTCACTGTGTGGAATGAAAGTACTTAAGGCACCAAATAAAAGAACTAATTGTATATAAGAATGTGGACTTGGATGGAAAGATGTTTAAACCAGCTCTGAAAGAAGCAGGCTGCCAAGAGCAATTTTCTAATCAAAGGGAAATAAAAAAAGATTCCATCTCTATTTAACTCTAATCCAGAAAATATGTCTTCATGGTGAAGTGGTCTTGAAATGGACTCACCAGCTGAAGTGGAAAAACTCCCAACCGTTCAACATGATAAGGGACTATTGGTAAATGAGCCATAATGCCAAAAAATGCAGGGAAAGCTTCAGGAAAAAAATAGGCAGAAGAGCTTTCATTTGTTTTGATTTTGAAAAGTATTTGTAGTCCTGAAAAGTGTGGCTTTTTCTTATAGAAAATTTGAGTATTCTTTCATCAAAAACTTGAACCTGGGAGAAATCTTTCAAGCTTTTCATTGGTAAAGATAAACATTCACTTTAGAAAAAGTAAAATTCCTGGAACATCCTTCTTTTCCCCTCTACAGAAGAAATCGTGCTAACATATTAAAAGCACCTACTCTAACTCAGTATATGTTTCTTTGGATAAAATGTACCTCCAGTATTTTTTTTCATGAAGTAGCTTCTTAGTCAGACCCAACAATTCAAAATAGTTGGAAGTCAAGAAATTTAATTTTTGTGCCCAGATTTAAAGTATTTCCTTAAATGACTTTGGGGCTGCACTTCAGTGCTTTCAGGCCATTGGGTCAGTTTGGCTTCCATAGTATAAAATGCAGAGATCTCAAGTTCTCAAAGAACCCTCTCATGGCAGTACTAAAACTCTCAGCACTTCATAAAAAAAAAAAGACATACAGATACACAAAACTCTTATGCCTAAGAGCTATTTGCTTTGTGCCTACTCCCATGTCTAATATGATAACTTTCATACTAATTAGGAAATGGAGAATATGTAAGTATTGTCTGATTCTGTTTTGTTGCAGAAGTGACAGACAGGAAGCTGACTGTGGAGGAAGAGGAGGCCAAGAGGATAGCAGAAATGGGAAAGCCAATATTGGGTGAATACCCCAAACTGGAGGTCATCATTGAAGAGTCCTATGAGTTCAAGGTCAGGCCCTATTAGTGAGAACTAATCGAGTAAGCAAGTGGGTGGGAGTTAGAGGAACTAGAGTTTTATTTTTTTAATTTCATCTCTGACTCTTAAAAATAAACAAAGCTCTCACCCACTGAATCAAACTTAAGTTGAAACTAATCACGTTCTCATTTTGATCTGTTTTCTCATTCATAACACGGAGCAAATAGTGCTGGCCATTTGTATCTTGGGAATACTATGATGAGTCATATCATAGTATATGGAATAATTTAGTTATAAATCCACTTGATGTACAGTCACTATTATTTAATTGTATTTTAAGACAAAGATACTCGGGGCTAGAGCAATAGTACAGTGGGTAAGGTGATTGCTTGAGTGTGGCTGGTGTGGGTTTGATTCCTGGCACCCCATATGATACCCCAAACCCTGCTAGGAGTGATCCCTAAGTGCTGAGCCAGGAGTAACCTTGAATACTACCAGGTGTGGCCTAAATAAACAAAAACAAACAAATGAACAAAATCCAAGAAGGCTGAAATTCACCACTCCAAGGCAAATTCATTGTTACGATTTCAAATTCCAAAACCAGCAACTGCAACCAAATAAAGTAGAAATATTTTCTTAGAAAGTATCATCCGGGCCCGGATGGATAGCACAGCAGCGTTTGCCTTGCAAGCAGCCGATCCAGGACCAAAGGTGGTTGGTTCGAATCCCGGTGTCCCATATGGTCCCCCGTGCCTGCCAGGAGCTATTTCTGAGCAGACAGCCAGGAGCAACTCCTGAGCACCGCCGGGTGTGGCCCAAAAACCAAAACAAAAAAAAAAAAAAAAAAAAGAAACTATCATCCAAGGGCACTCTATATGTGATTTTGATAACTAATGTGAACTAAATAGAACCCCTGGAACTCTGGCATCTTTTATGCCTTTGAAACTCCAAACTTCTAAGTTTTTAGAATGTTCTAACTTCACAGTTTCAAGTTTTATCTTCTTAACAGAGTACGGTGGATAAACTCATCAAGAAGACAAACCTGGCCTTGGTAGTGGGGACCCATTCTTGGAGGGACCAGTTCATGGAGGCCATCACTGTCAGTTCAGGTAAGAAACTTTATGTGGGGCTAAGGATCTTGCTGGGAAAATCAGGCAACACGCAGAAATAAGAATCTAGTCGTATCAATAACTCCCCAATGTCTAGGCATGTGTCCAGGTTTCTTAGCGACTAGTCTTTACCAGTTGCCTGTTTGGTAGGGCCACTTTGGATAATGGGGTAACTAAAAATGCGTGACTCTCTCTGGTTTCCAATCCTGGTTTTGCTCTGTAACTAAAGATAGGTTATTATCTCCAGGCTTTAATTTCCTCCTTCCCAAAGGGAAAAGTGTTAGTTTTCTCCGAACAATAAAAAGATGGAAATTCTGGTATCAGACACAAGCACAGTTAATCAGTTAATTCTAACTTACATTTCTCCTTCCTCTCCTTCTTTTGGTGCACCTTGCTGTGCAATGGCGAACTAATCCAATTTTCTGAGCATAAGGCTTTGTCTTGACTCTGACAAGCGGCTGCCCTGGATGATTCCATGTGTGGCCTTTGGCACTTGCTGACAGGTTCCCTCAGGGGTGATCCAAACTCAGCAAGTGGCCCCAGGCTTACAGACAGAGGGTTAGAAAGGGGAGGAAGAGCTCCCACTGCCACCATCAATACTGCCTCTCAGCACCACTGAGGCCTCCTTGTACTGCTGTGTGCTCCTGGCCTTGTCTCTTCATGAGCTTTTGTTGTCATAGCAACCTGAAGGGTCAGATCCCAGGGGCCCAGAGTCCGAACAAAAGTACAGCCCAGCAGAGAGGGCTGCTGCTGCCCCACTTTTCAAATCAGCTTCTTCAGAAACTCACAAGTTCCATGACCTGGCCTTGCCCCTAAAGAGACAAGAAATAGAATGTAGGCCAGGGGGATCTTACCCCCTCCTCTTTTAAATGCAAAACCTAAGATTCAGAAGCAAAAGGTGATGGTGGACCCCAGGCAACAGATTATTTTTCCGGCAAAGCTGGCTGGATGCCTTGTCCTGACACCAGCTTTTTGTAGTTGAGTCAAAACATGATGCTGCTTGTCCTTGACAGAGTCCCTGTGAGCACAGCCCATTCCATTCTCACGGACTGCTGAATGGACGCTGCCCATGTTTCCTGGCAATCACAAATAGGGCCCTTCCCCACTCTGTCCCATGCATCATCTGGAGGATGTCACTGGCTATCAGGAATGCCCACATGAGTTAGAATGACAGCCAACCCTCTGGAGGGAGAGGATTACTAAGAATATGAGGTTATTGTAGACTGGCAGCAGGAAAATTAGAGAGGAGCCCCAGAGGAGAGCCATCGCACAGCTGATCATACTACTTCCCAACATAGAAATCAAGTCTCTCCCTCCCCTCCACAGTCTTGACCTTTCTGACTCTTCAACTCTGTCTCCTACTATTTTTCTTTAGCATCTTCCTTATTCCTCTGTCCTCACTCTCCCTGTGACATTCATTCAGACTGACCAACAAGACAGCCAAACTTTTTCCCCCCAACCATTTTTCCTAGGTCTTCTCCCTTGCTATCCAGGGAAGGGAGTGGCTCCTCTTTCTACTGTGATTGCCCTTGATGTGGTTGGACTTGGTATTCTTTTTTTTTTTTTTGGACTTGGTATTCTTAAGCTTGGGAAGTTGACTTGGCTGCCATTACCTGAGCCTGCTCTTCTTGCCTCCAGCAGGAGATGAAGAAGAGGATGAGTCCGGTGAGGAGAGGCTTCCATCCTGCTTTGACTATGTTATGCACTTCCTAACCGTCTTCTGGAAGGTTCTGTTTGCCTGCGTGCCACCCACAGAGTACTGCCATGGCTGGGCCTGCTTCGTTGTCTCCATCCTCATCATTGGTATGCTCACGGCCATCATCGGGGACCTGGCCTCCCACTTCGGATGTACCATTGGCCTCAAGGACTCTGTCACAGCTGTTGTTTTTGTGGCATTTGGCACCTCTGTGCCAGGTGAGCATGAGGGGGGGCTTGGTTTGCAGTTGGTTCAAATGATCCCTACACCATGCTTCAATACTTTTCTTATCATCCCAGAAGTGAGCTGAACAGAGCTTCCATCCCTGCGGTAAACCAGAACCAATCAGCGATGAATGATAATATTAATAATAATCACTAACATTTCAGGTACTAGAAACACTAAACAATCAACAGATTTTTATCCCAGTAATGCCACCTCATGCACTATTTAATTATTTCACTTGATAGATAAGAAAGCTGAGGCCCTTAGAGGTTAAGTTATGCAGTTCAAGGATGCAATCCAATTTTTTCCTCTCCAAAAGAGGGGGGGGTGAAACCTACTGTTGTTCAGGGGACCAAGAATTACTTGGCTAACAGGCCTGTGGTTCAGTGCTACAGCTTGTGGCTGCAGCACTGCTTGGGTTCTACAGTGCTAAAGACCACCAGGGTAATCCCAATGGTGCTTGGTGGTCTCTAGGATCATATCCAGCTGTGCTTAGGGGTCTCCAGGAATGCACTCAGCAATACTTGGGTATGATACTCAGGAAACCACGTGGTGCTAGGAATTAAACCTGCAACATCTACAGCTGCATGCAAGGCATATATATATATATATATATATATATATATATATATATATATATATATATATATATATATATATATATATATATATATGCCTTAAGCCCTGTACTAACTCCCTAGCTTCAGTGACCCAATTTCTCAACCTCTACATTATAAGAATCAGCCACAAACAATGTTATGCAAAGACTATAGGCACTGACTCTCACTAGCCATCTCTGAGAGGCTAACAATGAGTCTGTTTGAAGATGTCACAGTAGCCGTACCCACAATCATCCTTGTCCTGCTCTGCTCCAAGATAGGAGAAGGAAGCTTACAAGCATTTGTCCTTTTTATATAATGAATTATATATTTTTCTTATAAACCCCAAAAGACAAACATAAATAGTCATTCATCACTAGACAAATATTTTCTGAACCTAATCTTGTAGCTGCTATAATAAACTGGCAGATGGGGCCAGTATCAACAAACTTCCTTTTCCACATAGAATTTATAATAGAATGAAGGAGACCACGTTCACTTGCTTTCATTTCACTTCAACATGTTCTTTTGTGGGGCCACACCTAGCAGAGCTCGGGTGTTACTTCTGACTACACTGAGAAATTACTCCTAGCAGGCTTAATGGATCAGATGGGATGCCAGGGATTGAACCCAGGTTGGTCGCATACCAGACAAACACCCTACACATTGTGCTATCCCTCTGGCCCCTTAACATGTTCTAAAATAAAGAATACAAGTGCTGTGCAAGTTCTAACTAGAACCTGGAACTAGGCTAGGCCAGGAATGGTGTCCCAGGAAGAATCTATAGAAGCGAGGCTGGATCCATCAGGAACATTTAGAAGATTACATGCTCCCAGGCTCCACCCTCACTTGGGTGCCTGAACTCTGAACTGGACGGGAATGTCCATGGCTATTGGGATCAGCATCTTCCTAGAGATGAGGCTTCCTACCACACAGACTGCTAGCTGAACTGGGAGAAGAACATATGGTTCCCCAAGCCTCTCAGTGATCTCAGGAGCGATTCTGAGTACAGACAGGTATGTCTTCTTCCCCCTCAAAGAGGCAAATCTTAGAGCAACAAGACAGGGAAGTAACTTGGGATACCTCTGAATGCTTTTAGGTGGTCCAGGCACAACTAGAAATTCACTGTTTTGAGATGAGCTCCATGGGCTTCACAGCCCAGGACAATCTTGGCCCCAAACCCTCCTATAGACTGGCAGGGGGATGCTGAAGTTTTGGCTGTCATGGAAATAGATGGTTAGTCGGAAAGTCTCTGAATCACCCTAGGGAGGCTTTGTGGAGGACAAGCTTGTGGTCTCTGTTGCAAGTCAGTCCCTGAAGAGGTTGACTGATGGAGGAATGGAGGATGAGGCCTTTCTCTTCCAGCTCGGAGCACGCATCTGCCACCCTGTCTAGCTGACGGTTCTGAGGTGAAACGGCGGGTAAACAGCTCGCAGACAGTCAGGCTCGTGGAAATATTAGCTTTATTCGATGGACAAGACTGAAGTCCAAAGACTCAGCCTCAGTTCCAGCAAAAAAGCCCCTCGCCTTCCACAGACCCTTGTTTTTATCCCCCAGAATCAGGTACCACCCAATGGTGGGATCAGATACCAACCAATGGTGGAAGCAGAATCAGGTACTACCCTAGGGTGGGGGCAGAATGTCAGGTCTCACCCTAGGGTAGGGCACAATTACCAATCAGGTTAGGGTCAATAACATAGTAATCCCCTAAAATATTTACATACACAACAGTCTCTGCTTGCCACTTCATGAGGGACCTGCACTATCAGGTCTGCAGTGCTGAAGAAGAAGGAACAGATGTGGAGGAAAGGAACGGGGATAGGAAGAACGTGCAGAGGTGGGGGGATCAGAAAGATTGCTCAAGAATCAGGGGTAGCTTGCCCTCTATAGTTTGATCTCTGGCACTCTATGAAGCCCTGAGCACTGCCTGGTGTGATCCTGGAGACCTTTAGCACTGCCAGACCTCAACACTGAACCATCTGGCTCAGCTGACCAAATTCTATTATGAGTGGACCCCAGGATTTCCAAAGCATTATCAGAGAGTGCATACATGCGCGCGCACACACACCATACAACTTATAAACACATTATAAAATTGCAGAGGGAATCAGAGGCAATAGAAAAAAATGAAAAGGAGAGGCCGGAGAGAGAGCATGGAGGTAGGGCGCTTGCCTTGCATGCAGAAGGACGGTGGTTCGAATCCCAGCATCCCATAGGGTCTTCCGAACCTGCAGATCATTTGCGTCCCAAATGATCTCGCAAGTGATACCCTCCTTTTCTGTAAAATAAAAAGACTTGCCTTCCTTTCCTCCCCTACCCCAGATAATTCTTTATCTAACTTCATTATCTCCATAGACCCCTGCTTCATGAACCTACTTTTTTATTTTTGGGGCCACACCCGGTGACGCTCAGGGGTTGGTTACTCCTGATTTTGCACTCAGAAATCACTCCTGGCTTGGGGGACCATATGGGATGCCCGATGATTGAACCGTGGTCTGTCTGAGGTTAGCAGGTGCCAGGCAAACACCCTACCACTTGTGCCACAGCTCCGGCCCTATGAACCTACTTCTTTGATGAGCCAGCCATCTTCCTTGAACACCTGGCTCACTTGCACTGCCCTGTCCCTCAGCATAAGCCCATAGCCTGCAGGCATTGCATTGGGGTGGCCAGTGTGGAGTGCATAATCACCCCCACATAGCGGTCACCTCAGGTCAAGACTGTTAGCTGCTCCTGGGAAAATCAAAATTCCCTGGAGAGATGTCACATCATAACAGCCTCCTAACTGAGAACAATAAACTTTCTCCACCTGTCTGCAACTAGGAAAGGCCCAGGGCAGTCTAGCTTAGCCAACACGGGCAGAAAAGGAGCAGGAATGCCAGAGACATGCCATGACTTGTCTGTGGCCACACAGCTTGGGAAGACAGAGTTTGCAGGACAGAAGGGGGAAGCCTCAGGCTCTTGCCTTTCCTTCACAGCTCCAGCCTCTGGGCAGACCCCAAAATAGGTCCCTGCTGTCACTCAGCCTCCCGCCAGCTCCTGTTTGCCTCTGTTCTCTTCCAGATACGTTTGCTAGCAAAGCTGCCGCCATCCAGGACGTGTACGCGGACGCCTCCATCGGGAATGTCACGGGCAGCAACGCGGTCAATGTCTTCCTGGGCATCGGCCTGGCCTGGTCCGTGGCCGCCATCTACTGGGCCATGCAGGGACAGGAGTTCCACGTATCTGCAGGCACGCTGGCCTTCTCTGTCACCCTTTTCACCATCTTTGCATTCGTCTGCATCAGCGTGCTCCTGTACCGCCGGCGGCCCCACCTGGGTGGGGAGCTGGGTGGCCCTCGTGGCTGCAAGCTTGCCACCACGTGGCTTTTTGTGGGCCTGTGGCTCCTCTATATACTGTTTGCCACGTTGGAGGCCTACTGCTACATCAAGGGGTTCTGAGGAAGAGACTGAGGCCTCCCTCTCCCAGGGCCGGCCTGGGACTTCTTAAGAGAAGGGCGCCCTTCCTCCTTGCAGCCCTAGGAATGTCACCGACCTTGCCCTGACAAGTGAACTGAAGGTCAGGCAGAGTCTTTCTTCATCAGGCCAAACAGAATGGAGGAAACACCCACTACACAGAGTATTTAATGCAACACCAACCAACAACAAACAAACCAACAAATCCACCTCCACCCCATTTTTTGCCCCCTCCTGTGTCCCTGACCCAGACAGACAGAGCAGAGGTCGGACCCTCATCACCTTCCATTCTGTCTTCTGCTGACTCCTTGGCATCTGCCTTGCCTGGGCGACCCCTCCCGGCCACCCCCTTCTCCGTGTGTCCCAATCACCCCCATTCTCTCATTCAGCAGGCAAGGCGGGAAAATGAGCCGTGTGCTTGGGTGGGACTGGCGAGGGCTCTTTTCATCATGGCTCTGCTTGTTTAGTTTCTTGTTATTGCTGTTCGTTCTGTCTTTTCTTTCCGAAGTTAGTGATCAAGGTGCTGTGAAGGGACTCGGGGTCTGAGCTGACAGACATTATTAGCACGGATTTTATTTTCAGAAGTCCCCACCGTACCCCCACTCTGCACCACTCTCACCGGCTAACTGCTAACTCTGGGCTCCATTAAGGTCCTGTCCTCAATCTCCTTTTATTTCCCCCACCCCAATCTGCATTTTTTATAAGGTTGACGGTGTAGGAAAGGGAGCCAAATCTGAAGACACCCCAAATCCCATCCTACACAGGGCATGCAGGAATGGGACTGAGGCCCTTCTGGTGGACCCGTTATGTGCTTATGTTAAAGTTCAAGTGAAAAACAAGTTATTATTGTCTTCCCTGCTCCAGCCTTATTGTGTCAGAGTCTAAGATGACCCTTCTGTTAAAAAAAAAAAAGAAAAAGAAAAAGTTCCTTGAGGGGGAATTAGGGGGCAAGGAAAGAAAAAAGCAGCCTGGGGAACTCAAGGTAGATCAGCCCTGAAAGATCTTTGGTGCAGGACTCTGGGCCTGAGATATATTCAGCCAGTGAAGGCGGGTGCTTCAGACAAACATCATGTAGCCCTCCTCTCCACCCCTTCACTTTCCTTGTGTGCTCAGCTAAGATGTCTGACAGTCTGTCTTGAAGTCATCTTAAACTCAGAAGCACCTAAGAAAACGGGGGGCTCCTCCCACCTCTCCGGGCCCACAGTCAAAAATACTTACATGAGAGAGGAGCGAGCGCCTCACCTTTCCCCATTGCTGCTTCTTGTTGAACCTCACAAAGCTCTTTTTCTAGTCTGAGGGGTCGTTCTTACCCCCAGGAAAAAGGCTTTTTTGCTGCCATAAGCTCATGGAAACTGGACTTGTAGAAAAAAAAAGTCCTTGTGCCCTACTGATCTTTTCCCAACAACTTTTCAAAGGACTTGGCTTGTACACACACACACACACACACACACACACACACACACACGCATACACACACACACACGCATACACACACACACACACACACACACACACACACACACACACACACGAGCTCACCACAAAACTGCCCACAGATCTTTAGGCTTTCTGCATTGACATAAAAGCATTTTTTAACGGGAGGGGGAATCAAAACAACACCTGTTTAATTTTAAATGCATTTTTTAAGAAAAAACAACAACTGAAAAAGAAACAGTGTTCATGTCATAAACTATGTTGACAGTCGCCAGTGAAAATGTTGGGTTGGTTTAAAAAAAAAAATAAAAGCTATACTTATATCTCTCTAAAAAAACAGCTTGGGTTCACTTGGGCTCTTCTGGACTGGACCTGTGAAGGGACTTTGAGAAGAGGCATTACATTGCTTACCCTGTGTCTCCTGCTTGCATCTGTCTCGACACACACACAATCTGGGCTGGAAGTAGATGTGGTGAGATTTCTTTTAACCAAGATTCTTAGAGTTGACATAAATAGGACTCACTGAACTGAAGCAAAAAATGGGGGAGGGGCTGGAGTGGTGGCGCAAGCGGTAGGGCATTTGCCTTGCATGCCCTAACCTTGGAAGGATCATGGTTCGATCCCCCGAGTCCCATATAGTCCCCCATGCCAGGAGCAATTTCTGAGCGTATAGCCAGGAGTAATCCCTGAGCATCACCAAGTGTGGCTCAAAAACAAACAAATTGGGGGAGGGTACCCTTTGAAGACTGGTGAGAGGGACTCTTCTAGTAATAGTCAGGGGCACAGCAGTCCAGAGGGGTCTGAATATCTTCCCCCAAACTCCCAGGGTCTCCCCTGATCTCCCACTTCCTCTCTAGAGCAGCTTCTGCATTGCTGATATTCAGCCAATGTGTCCACAATTTCTGACACAATCTGGGCCTCACTGCTCCATTCTCACTGCTTACTAAACCCTAGCTTTGTCTTTGAGTCTAAATTCCCAGTACAGAAAACACAGCCATTTCTCCATCAACCCTCACCACCACCATTACCATCACCACAACCCCCTGGGGCTTTTTCCAACAGCAGAAACTGTTTTTAGTGGGCTTTGTCATTAGGAAGGGGCTCCCTTCTTCTGCCTCCGGGACTTTGCTGTCAGTGGAATAGAAAATTTCCATCCTGACCAATTCAGGTAAGGAGAATGGTGACACATAAAACCGCAGAGGTGCAAGTGAAATCTGCATTCTCTATAGAGTACTCCAAGATCAGAACAACCTATCCCTAAAGAATGAAGAAAGAAATACACCCAAGTCCAGAACTGGGAAGACATAATTGAGTACTGACTTAAAGCAGGACCATGAAGGCAAATGAGCTGTGTCTGACTTTAACACAAATACCTTTGTCCTTTCACTATCTGTGAAGGGATCCTCAAAAGGTTTTATGGCGTAGAGAGATTACAAACCAAGTCAAAGGCTCATTCTTCATCTCTGTCTGGACTACAGTTTGTAATTTCTCACCTGGGTTTAAATTGGTCCTCCATGGAGCTGAGAAAATAGCCTTAGGAGTATGAGTCCTACTATGGAAAATCACAACAGACAGCAATGGGGACAGTAGGAGAAGCACTCAATAAAACAAGGGAGAGGGCCAGAGTGATAGCACAGCTGGTAGGGTATTTGCTTTGCTTATGACTGACCCAGGTTATCATCCCATATGGTCTCCATGCTTGCTAGGAGTGATTCCTGAGCACAGAGCCAGGAGTAACCCCTGAGCACCAATGGGTGTGGCCCCAAAACAAATAAGCAAGCAAACAAAAAATAGGGGAGAGAAACAAATTGAAAGGCCTGTTTGGTTTTTCACCAATCAACAATGTTGAAAATGAAAAATGCCTAACAGGCTGGTCATATGATTTGAATGCAGCAGATCAATATTCAAATACCAGCTCTGTGTGGTCACCTGAGTACCACAGAGCCTGGAGTAGCCCAGGCTAATTTCACCCTTAAGCCAAATAAATAAAATTCTCTTTTGCTAATTTAATGGCAGATACAAAACTATGAAATCAATTTGCTGCCATCTCTCCCCTTGACCAAGTCAATCTGGACTTTTAGATATTAGTCTTTGTTGAAAGAGAAACTGGAAAAGGAAATGGAGAAAATGGAAAAGGAGGAAGAGAGTTGAGGCGGAGAGTTGGGAGTCTGAAGACTTGGGTACCAGATACCCAACAGACTAGATACCAACAGTAACCGCCTCTGTAGACTTACTTCATTTCATCTCATCACCTCTTGATTAGGTTCCTGAAATTGATGATTCCTGAAACTCATTTGTAACTTTAATATTAAGAGTTTTAGAATGTGGTGTGTGTGTGTGTGTATGTGTGTGTGTGTGTGTGTGTGTGTGTGTGTGTGTGAGAGAGAGAGAGAGAGAGAGAGAGAGAGAGAGAGAGAGAGATCAAGCTGCTTATCAACTTAACCCAAACATTGCAATGCAGATATGTCTCTTTGCAATTCTGTGATGCCATAATTTGGGAATACTTCATGTGAAAAAGACACAGTGAGGCTGGAGAGAGAATATGGGGGTTAAAGCACTTGCCTTGCCTAGAAGCCAACTGGACTGATGTTTTAGTAAAAACTAAGGACAGACAGTGGAAATTTCCACCAGGGAAATTTGAATATGATCAAATGATGTGGGTGGAGGAATTTAATTATAATTAATTCTGGAGAGTTTTCTGGTCCCAGGGTCTGAAGTGATTCAAAAGACATCTTGGGAAAGAGCATCCAAAAAATGTTCCTGAGGGGCAGGAGCAACAGCACAGCAGTAAGACATTTATCTTGCATGCAGCCAACACAGCACAGACCCCAGTTCAAATCCCGGCATCCCATATGGTCCCCTGAGCTTGCCAGGAGCAATTTCTGAGCACAGAGCCAGGGGTAACCCCTGAGCACCGCAGGGTGTGGCCCAAAAACAAACAAACAAAAATGTTCCTGGGAAACTGCCTCATAAATATGCTATGTAACTTGGATAACGTTTTTAGAAGAGAATAAGACAATCAAATTGTCTTTATATTATCAAGTTAGCCTTTACCCATAAGCTCAAAGGGAATCATGCTTTGATAAAAATCTAGGGAAGAAAATGATCCATGGTAAATTATTATACTGTCTCAAAATCCTAAGATTCTAGGGAAAAAGAGATTATACAGGGGACAAGTCTCTTGACTTGCATAAAGCCAACAGCTGTTTGAGCCTCATCACTTGCATATAGTCCCTCAGCACTGCCAGGAGTAACCCTGAGTACTGTTGGGTGTGACCCAAAATCCCCCCATAGCAACAACTTTTAGATTCTGATATATAATGTTAAGTCTTCTGTGCTATTTCTCAGGTTCTCCTCAACTTCTACATTAAGGAAGAAAAAGTAGGAACTGTTGATCTCCAGTTGCTCTGCACTCAGCTTTTCAAGGACTAACATATTTCAGGAATGGGATTGCTGCCATATGTACAAACAATTCACTCTTGTGCTATGATCAGCACCCCTGGGCAGTTTTTGTGCCTCCATTTCCCATTTCATGACTGTGGCCGGCAGTCAGTCATGCTATGTCCAATCTATAGGCGCTTTTTATTTAATGGAATGATTAAGTGCTTTAAAACAGAAACATTTTGTGTAGAAATAAGGATTTTCAGCTTCTTGAACCATACCAAGTGGCACAATGCCACATGACAATGATGTAGGGGTGCTGTTGAGAATTCAGTCACATTATATAGACCTGGCTCCCACTCATATGGCCCATTCTGCTGCCATCTGTGCCTACAGCTCCTCTTATAAGGTTATGATTGAAGCTCAGCATTTGACCTTTTCCAAGGAAGAATTTGCCTCCAGTATTTGGTGGGGGCTTGAATGCTATGTCTACCATTTAGATCTTTGATTAGATTTTAAACAAGTGACTAACCTCCCTGTGCCTCACTCTCTCCAATCCAAGTGAATTTTCTGTAAAAATTAAGCAAACATTATGCTTAGCATACCCTGTAGGAATGTTCTTTTCATCCCACTATAGCAGGCTTGTGGTAACTCCCTTACAACTTGTGTTGCCAGGGTCTAAAATGAAAGAAACCCTATAGTGCTCCAAGGAGGTTAATGAATTGTTCCTTACCTTATCCACAAAGCTGCCATATTCGAGGCCACAGATGTGCAGTGTCACAGGGGAAATGTGTAAATACTCCCCACGATCTTGATTCAGTGGTGGAAGCAAACCTCCTGCTCCTAGACTTGTATGGAGCACACAGGTTAAGACTGGACATATGACTAAGAGGAACCAGAACTCCCTCACCCATGTCACACAGTCCTTTAGCAGAGTGGAGATGTAAAGGAGGTAAGCTTGGTACTAAAGAGGGAGCCCAGGAAAGAATATCAGCGTATACCCAGTTGATACTAATAAGTAAAATAGATCACAGTGGACATAAATACCTGTGGGCTTACAGAAGGAAGTAAAACATTAAGAGGCAAAATAGCTGGGCTGGAGAGGTGACGCTAGAGGTAAGGTGTCTGCCTTACAAGCACTAGCCAAGGAAGGACCGCGGTTCGATCCCCCGGCGTCCCATATGGTCCCCCAAGCCAGGGGCAATTTCTGAGCACTTAGCCAGGAGTAACCCCTGAGCATCAAACGGGTGTGGCCAAAAAAACAAAAACAAAAACAAAAAAAGGAGACAAAACAGCTAGTCTACCAAAGTCATCTCATGCTGTCTAAGTCCTCTCATGAGTAAGTAAAACAACACCAGGGTCTACATACAGATCCCTAACTACCTTCTTACTATATTTTCTTGTGCCTCCTGGATATGTAAGATCTTTTGTACTGACTTTCATGGTCTTAATAAAGGAAATTAAAGGGGCTGGAGTGGTGGTGCAGCAGTAGGGTATTTGTCTTGCACATGGCTGACCTAAGATGGACTGCAGTTTGATCCCCTGGCATCCCATATAGTCCCCCAAGCCAGGAGCGATTTCTGAGCACATAGCCTGGACTAATCCCTGAGCAATCATCGGGTGTGGCCCAAAAATCAAACAAAGAAAAAAAAAAGAAAATTAAGAGCATAAATAGGAGGATTTGTCCTGATTCTCCCAGGACGTACTTACTTATAGCACTGAAATCCCCATATTTTAGGAAATCTCTCAGTCCTGAAAAACAGGGACTATTGGCCACTCAATATTATACAGTCAGATCCATCAGATCCCTCCATAATGGAAATAATAATTAATCAGCCTAATACCAATTGACTGAACTTCCTGGAGATCAAGTACATTTCAATTGCCTCTTCTATTGGCAAGTCATGCACTTGTTAGTAGTAGCAAATGAAACTTGGTTTCTTCCTTTAATAACAAGGAAGTCCTTGTTATTGAACTCGTCCATTGTTCCCATACTTTGTCTCCACGGCCATTTCACACACAGGGCCATCAAGGAGTCTTAGCATGACTAAAGAAAAGTCCACCAAGTGCCACATTCTGGGTCATCCTGTCTCTCTGGTTGTTAAGAGACTCCACTCTGTTTTTATTTAGGCTCAAAGACCTGAGCAACCCAAACCCAGAGTACCATTCTGTGAATTTATTTTCTGGGACCACTTCCAATGTCACTTTTCTATCTGCCTGAATCCCAATAGAAGCAAATTGTTGAAGGCAGATAGATAGGGGACCCGAGTAGTGAGTTTTGAGGAAATAATAAAACTTAAGGAGAAATTGTCTAGCCCTGAAGTAACCCCAAAATATGAAAAACATACGTTTGAGATGCAAATCCTAAATTATTTGAAGATGGAGAAACTGAGGTACCACTCAGAGGAGGGTGGAACCTCTCAAGAAAGGAAAGACTTCAAGAGATTTTAAAAATTGTGATAAAGGACCATCCAGAGATCAAGGTGTTTCCTGTCACAATGCCCAGATTAACTTTTTCATATGCAGAGAACTCCAGACCAAGAAAATTGGGAGGAATTTTATATAATCTTCTAAATGCTATTTTCTGCCTTTTTTGATCTAAAGGTTCTCTCAAACATGAATCTCTCTTTCTCTCTCCTTACATTTTTCTAGATTTCTTTCAATAAAAAGGATTTTGTTTCACTATTTTACCTCCTCCTGAACTGGGAGGGAAGGTGACAGGAATTTCCCGAACATCTGTCCTGAGGGGAAGACTGACTTTTCTTCTTCTGCACAGAAGCAATTTCTTGCTCCAGCTTGAGTCCATGGCTTGGTGAGGACAAGGGTGGTGACCCAGCTCTTTGTGCTGGTAGATCAAGGGGACATCAGGCACAGTTTGACAGCTACCTCATGAGACTGGTGGGACATGAGCATCAGTGCCATGTAGGTGCATGTAGCAAACAGTTCTGACCCATGCCACGGATTTTTGAGGGTGGTCTAGGTGGGCTAAACAGAGACATGGAAACAATGATGTTATTCCTTCTTCCTTGCTACCCACTTTACCAAGACACCTGCAACATAAGGCACATTCCAACTTGGGGCATCTGAAGATGTGGATAGAGCCATCAACCTAGCACCAGTCACTGTGGAGCTATGAGCATCCTTTAATCCATGTTGTTAAAAAAAAAAAAAAAAAGTCTAGGGCGCTGAATAGTGGGTGTCAGACAGATAAACCTCTTAGAAGCAATGTTAGAGAGAAGCCGTTTCTGTGGAAACACACAATCTGCCCAAAGGCAACCCGGAGGATTGAAAAACCAGGGGAAATAAACCCCTTATCTTCTCTCAGATCCTCCCATCTCTTGCTGGGATCCTGATTACCCAGAGGGCAACCTCCTATGGAAGAGCAGAAGCAAGTGGGAAAGGGGGAAGAATTGATTTTGAGGGCCAAAAAATATGGGTTAAGGGGCTGAAGCACATGCATGTGGGACCCCCAGATTAAATCCTTGGCACACAGTGTCCTCCAAGCACTAGAGTAACCCTGAAAATTAGTGGGGTTGGGGGAGAGGGAAAGAATCTCTGCCAATGGGCATAAGAGCAGTTGCAATCATTTGGTGAGGAAACAGGCTTAGTTGTGTGATTGGTGGGTACTAAGTGAGCATACACAGGTAGAAAACATTTGGGAGACCAGAGAAGAAAAGTTACCTGTTCAAGGACATTCAGCTAATTTGCAGAGGTGGGTGGAGTGGGGGTGGGGAGACACTCAGCAGTGCTCCCCCCTCCTGCCCTTCCCTCTCCACCTAGCCGCCTTCTCAACTATCACATTGTCCCTTCACTCTGCATCGGGAGGCACATCTTTCTTTTCTTTCACTTCAGCAAGTATGTTTCACTATACCCTTCCCTAAATATCTCCCTTTTTAGACACATGATGAATTACTCAATACTGGCACAGACATACTCCTTCCAATGTAATGGACTTTTCCATTCATATATGCCACAGCTCTCTTTAGATGTACCCAATTAAGTGCTATTAATGATGCTAAATAAAGCTCCTAAAGAAGCCAATTCTAATTCTGGCTCAACTACAAACTAGGTGTGTTGTGTGGAATAAGCCACTTGACTTGTTTGGCTGGGTTTTGTTTAAATAACGATCTGGAGAGATTGTACAGGGGCATGGTACTCGATTCAATCCCCACCATGATATGGTTCCCCTTGAGCACCATTATAAGTGATCCTTGAGTGCTGAAGTAGCCCCCCAAGTACTCTGAGGTGTGACCACAAAACAAATAAATAATCAAATAAAACAAACATTAAGGCAGGTGATTTCCAGACCCTTCCCAGCACCTGTGTTCATCGATGAATGAGGAACACAATGACTCGCAGAATTCAAGCCTCTCTCTTGTACCAAGATCTTGTGCTTTAGCTCACTGTGCTTTATCTTGTACTATATGTCACTGAACCTCTGTGAAATAGGACCATTATCCCCATTTTACAGATGAAGAAACTGAGTCATAGCAGAGAAGTGGCTTGCCCAGAGTCATGGCACTACTGCATCAGTGTATGAATTTGGTCCACTCTCTGGACTATTCCTGGCATTGAACAGAGAACCATATGGGGCTGGGGATCAAACCCAGATCTGCCACATTCACAGCAAATACCCTCCCTACTATACAATAACTCTAGATCTTAGGAGCAAAACTCTTAAATCAATGATTCTCAGTTTATAATCCTTCAATGAATAACCTCAGCATCACATGGAAATTTATTATAAAAACAAACTGTCAAGACCCAACAACCCACACCTCTCTTCTTCTCTTTCTGCCTCTCCCCACACCCTTTCTTCTCTGTCTTTTTCCCTTTCCCTCCTACGTGTCATTACATGTTCAGTCTTACAAACATTAATACTGATCTTTAAACAGTCTCAATGTCTTTTTAGTCTCACACAGTCAATTTTAGCTTTCAAATGTGTTGATTGCATCATCATTTCTCAAAAAAAAGAGCTCAAGCAAGCCTTACATTTTTACTATCACATCTTTGTTCAGATTTGCAAAGTACTCTAAGCTTTAAGGTGGTGGTGCCAGCCAAACTGAAGGAACAGAATTGAGACTTAAGGATTCTAACACAGGCTACATGCCAGGATGGATACACAAGCAGACTGCCAGGGTCCTTAAGCAGCAGCAGCAGCAGATTTTAAAGCAGTACATGATAAGCAAAAAAGCTGTGTCTTCCTTCTGAATGAAAGTGTTGTTTGGGTGGAATTTCAACTAATACCCAGAAGAATAATTATTTTATGGTGACTTTTTTGTTTGCAAATTTATTATCTTGCAGGTCACTTGGGAAAAGTGAAAATCATGTGACATAGTCTTAGAAAACAGTGCTTCCATATCTCTGCTCAAATCACTTCAGTCACCCAGCAAGCATCTATGTGGCACAGACATTTGTGTCCCACCAGCCTCATGAAGTAACTGTCAAGTCTTGGGGAGACGCAGACTCTCGCTGGAGTAAGAAATTTCTCTTTGTAGGAAAGTAAAGTCAGTCCTTATCTTGGCACAAGCATTCCAGGCCCACCACCTTCCCTCACAGAAAAGAATTTCACGGGGCCGGGTGGTGGCGCTAAAGGTAAGGTGCCTGCCTTGCCTGCGCTAGCCTTGGACGGACCAAGGTTCGATCCCCGGTGTCCCATATGGTCCCCCAAGCCAGGAGCAACTTCTGAGCACATAGCCAGCAGTAACCCCTGAGCGTTACCGGGTATGGCCCAAAAACCAAAAAAAAAAAAAAGAATTTCAGAACCTCTAGACTCATCCAAAATTAGGAAGAAGAGATGAACAGAAATCCCTCAAAGAAAAAATACATATGGCAAAAGGCACATGAAAAAATGCTCCACATCCCTAATCATCAGGGAGATGCATATCAAAACAACAATGAGATTCCATCTCACACCACAGAAACTGGCAAACAGCAAAAAGAACAAGAACACAGGGAGAAAGGGTCTCATTCACTGTTGGTGGGAAAGTAGACTGGACTAACATTTTAGAAAAACAATATGGATATTCCTCAAAAAATTAGAAATAGAGCTTCCATATGACCCAGAAATATCCCTCTTAGGAATATACCCTAGGAGCCCACAAAACAGCACAGAAAAGTCCTCTACACTGCTATGTTCATTGCAGCACTATAGTCAGAATCTGATAACAATCTAAAGCCCAAGAACAGATGAGTGGCTAAAGAAACTATGGTACATCTACACAATAGAATGCTAAAATAGCTGTTAGGAAAAAATAAAGTCATGAAATTTGCTCATACCTATATGGATATGGAGAGTATTGGGTTGAGCAAAATGAGTTAGAGGGAGAGGGATAGACACAGAATGATCACATTTATTTATGGGATATACAAAGTAAGATAGCATCATAATAGTATCCAGAGAGAAAAGAAATAATGGTTAGGAAGATTAGTCCATGGTAGAAAGCTCCCACAAGTAGTGTAGTTAGAGCAGTTAGAGAGACCACTATAACAATGATAGTGGAAACAATCACTCAGGATAAGAACTGAGTGCTGAAAGGGAATAAAGTGATATGCATGATACGCCTTTAGTAACAATATTGCAAACCACAGTGTCTAAAGAGAGAGAGAGAAAGAAAGAGAGAGAAAGAGAGAAAGAAAGAAAGAAAGAAAGAAAGAGAGAGAGAGAGAGAGAGAGAGAGAGAGAGAGAGAGAGAACATGGGCTTCTCCAGACTGGAAAAAGCTGGGTCTAGTTTTTGGGGGAAGGTTATATACTGGTTTTTCCCAATAGTCTTGATTGGTTGGTTGGTTTTATTTGTGAGTTTTAAGGTCACACCTGGTGTGTGTAACCGTGGTTATATCCGATTCTGCCCTCATAAGTCACTACTGGCAGGCTCAGGGGACCATATGGTATGCTGGGGATCAAACCTGGGCTGGCTGCATGCAAGGAAAACTCTCTACCTGCTGTGTTATTGTTTCAGCTCCTAGTCTTGGTTTGTTTTGGTTTTGTGGGTTTCATTTTGCTTTGCTTTTGTTTGGGGGACACAGTGAATTAGTAGTTAGTGCTTATTTCTATTCTTCATTTTTGGCAGGGCTCAGGAAAACATGTTTGCTACCAGGGATCAAATTCTTTTAGGACAATTGCCTTACCCACTGTACCTCAAAATTGTCTAAGGGAAAGCATTGGGCTCTTGATGGTACTTTCCTGTTTTTATCAGGACTTACAGATTCTCCTGATTTGCTGAGTGATCCACCCTTCTCTGGGTGTGACTCAGTTTCTGCATCTGGGTAGTGCAGTTCGTCCATCTTCAAAGAGCTCAGAATTTGCACCTCAAAGGTCTGCGTTGCTCATGCTTTCAGAACTACCACTTTCTTCTTAAGTGTTATTGTTTCCCCAGAACTCATAATCAGGACTCCTCTATCTATCCTTTCTCAACGAATTCTTAAAATAAAAAAGCAAACAAAATCTTCTCAACATAAAAACTATACTCCCCAACAACAAACCCAAAAGATCTTAAACTGAAGCCTGCCATGTTTACCACTTTCTCATGATCACTAAACTTTCAGGACAGTAGCTATAATGAGAAGAGTGTGAGAGTCAGCCCGGAAGTAGGAACTGCACTGAAAGAGCAGCAGGACTCTGTTAGAGGAAGGCAGGAATGTGTACAATGTGGGTAGGTTACTATGGTGGACAGCACAGGGAGGCTTGTCTGGGACACCTGGGTTCAAGGCTGGCCTTCATTTTACTGCCAGAATATCTCTAAGTTTCTGGTGACTTTATTTTTTACTTGAATATAGAATAAAAGACACAATTCTCTACTTCAAAGTGTGGGAGAATTCACATATGTAACTGGCATCAAATCCACTGCCTAGTGGATTTGTGATAATTTGAGTTTCCACTGACATGAGGGTGGAGGTTCCCAAAGAAAGCAGGAATGGTGAAAGCATAGCTTAGCCCATGGCACAGAGTGGCTTCAGGTGTAAGAGCTGAATAGAGCAGTGGAGGTAGCAGTGGCAGGGTCCAGCTGAATGCTCAACAGAGTTGTGTGTCTAAAGCTCTCAAAGGAGACTTATACATTTTTTAGAAATGTGTGCCTGGAGGAGTTGAATCTGGCCAGGATCTATCTGGTCAGGAAGCTTAGCTTTGTGAGCTCCATGAAAGGAATCATATTTGTAAAGTGTATTTAACCTAGATGTCATCGTACTTGCCCTTTTAGGCTGCCATAACAAGATAATCAAGTGATTTACACAAAAGAAGTGCATCTTTTCATAGTACTGGAAGTGAGAAGTTCAAGATGAGGGTGACTTTAGGTTGGATCAGTTTCACCTTCTCATCCTAGCTGGCAGAAGACCACTCACCTATTTCAAGTGGCCTTTTCTCTGTAGAGAGAAAAGGATGGAGAAGGAGAAGCTGGCAGGAAGGAGAGAGTCTTTTCCTGCCTCTTTTACTGATAAGAAAGAAAGCCTGTCTAGAGTACAGGTGGGGGCAGGGAGGGGAGGAGGAATATTTGGGACATTGGTGATGGGAATGTTACACTGGTGATGGGGGTTGTCATCTTATATGACTGAAACCCAACCACAATCATGTTTGTAACCAAGGTGTTTAAATAAAAAATATTAAATAAAAAAAAGAATGCCCAACTTATTGGATTAGAGCCCTGCCCTTAAAATTTCCTTTATTCTTAATTTCTTCCTGAAATGTTCTAACTCCAAGTCCAATTACTCTGCAAGTGGGGCCTCCAATGGAGGAATGGGATGGAAGAACACAATTACAGGATTAAGTCTTCTCCATTTAGGAACCTGCTCTATTCACCTTGAAGTCAATTTTGCCAGCTTTCTTCATGGCAGAGGTGGATGTGGAATGGACAGGGTGAGGTCTGGAGGCTTCACAACCTTCCAATTCTAGAAGGCAGAGACTGGTAGGTATGGAATGGGGAGAGGGGTGAGTAATAGCAGGAAGATACAGGGAAGAGGAGACAAAGAAGCTCTGAGTTCCAGCCTGGGGAAGTGACTGGCTTGGATAACAACACTAAAGAAAGAGGGGATAAGATGACACCCAGCTATTAACCCAAAACAAAGGCATTCCCCCATCTTCCTCTTTCCCATAAATCTCTCTTTTGATATGTAAAAGCCCACCTGGATTACTTTCAACCTTCCCCCTCCTGGTGTACATGTATTAGTTTGATAAAGAAAGAGGCTGTTTTGGCTTTTATTCAGGCAGAGACCACGAAGCGAAAAGCAATGGCCACCATGATTGTAGTATTAATTAAACTAATAAAAGTCCTTGATGGTACATGGAGTGCATGGGGCAGCCTTTCCTGGCCAGTCCAGCACCTGCAGCTTCTTTGTCCTGGAAGGTCTGAGGGCTCAGGATACCGAGGAGGAAATTATCCACACCAGTCATGAAGTTTTAGAAGATACGGTTTTACTACAAGGCCCGAGCCACCATGTGTGTCTTCTAGTCTAAGCAGCCTCTTTTCAGCTCTTGCATCTATCCTATCTCTATCATCTCTCCATGCTGCTTCCTGCTTAAGCCTCTTGCTGGATCTCTCTCACCCCTAAGGTAACCCCTTAAATTACCAACCAGATCCCACCCCCCCAGCTATGGGAGGGGTTCCCTCTCCAGATGAGATAGGCAGGAAGTTGGGGGGAAGAGTAACACATAATCATCCTTTTCTGACTAACTTGGTTTGTTAATCCTTCACTGCTACCCTAACTACATGGAGTTAGTGATACAGTGTGTGAGGTGATTTCACAACATGTGTGGATTTTATGTTACAAATGATGCTCGAACAGCAGCTCAGGACTCAGGGACCCAAGAAGACCTCAATGGTGGTGAGTTACTTGACCCCTCCGTTGGATAATCACCATCATAGTCTCCTTCAGCTGAATTGAGTGTGAAGTGCCCTTCACCGGAACACAGATGCACATGGCCCCCATTCTGAATTACTTCATGTTGCTCTGGTCTTGTCACTCAGCTGCCCCACCACCATGATAGAAGAGGTCCTCTCAGGTAAGACAGAAACAGAAAGTGAAGGTGAGAGGGCTGGTCTCTGAGAAGTATCCCAGAGACTGAAGCCCACCCCTTTTCTTCTACAAAGGTGCTCTGTGCCAGGACCTCAGGCCCAAAATCTGTAGCAGCAATATTGAGGCCACTGAAGGGGTAGATGCCAAAGAGAAAGCCTTACTTGAGGGGGGCCCGTAGCAGGGAAATGCGTGGGTTCTCCTACCCAGATTCTGGCCCAGGAACCAAAGGTCTTTGCATTCCAGATGATCTCAGCAGCCTACTATAGAATAAGAAGGTGGGGGAGAAGATGGAGAATCCAAGCCCAGTCGAAGATCAACTGAGGAGAAGCTGGTTTTAGAACCGCCTGCAACTTTCTTCTAGATTAATTTTTCAATCCTATTTGCAACAGTCACTATATTGCTGGTTAAGCTGTGTGTTCTATTTGTATGAATCTTGATAGCTATTATTTTGTTCTATGCCCTACTGCAAACAGAAAAAAAATTTTTTTTTTGTGTGTGTGTGTTTTGGGTCACACCCGGCAGTGCTCAGGGGTTACTCCTGGCTCCATGCTCAGAAATTGCTCCTGGCAGGCACGGGGGACCATATGGGACACCGGGATTCGAACCAATGACCTTCTGCATGAAAGGCAAACGCCTTACCTCCATGCTATCTCCCCGGCGCAAACAGAAAATTTTGTCTACAACTTTAGTGGTTTAATATTAGTTTGCACAGTTCTGGGGAAATGCATAATATTGTTAAAATTTTAATAGTTCTCAGCTATCCTAGTAAATGTTTCTCAATTGCTGTGATGCTTGATTGTGTATATTATGTACCAACTTACTCTCATATTTGTCTAAAAAATGTCCTAATGTCTTTGCCCACAGAACTCAATGGAAAAGGAACTTGTATACTATAGACTCAAATTGGGTCTCAAACTCAATTTACCTGGGGGCCGCAGGAGGCAAAGTCGGGGTGATCCTTGAGTGTAAAGTCAGTAGTAAGCCTTGAATATTGGGGGGTGTGACCCAAACAACTAAAACAAAACAAAACAAAAAAAGATTCCTCTAGGGCAGGGCCACAAAATGTATGGAGGGCCGAAAACGGCCCGCGGGCTGCGAGTTTGAGACCCCTGCTATAGACTCTTTTTACCGTGCTAATTATAAGAATGCTTTACCAAACTTAATTTCAAATTATATATATATATATATATCCCACTTCTGATGGAGAATAGAACAAAAATATCATAGCTTTTCTTATTTTTTTTGTTTGTTTTAAACAAAGAGGTTGGAGTTGTAGGATGACACCCAGCTACTAACTCAAAACAAAAGCATTCCCCCATCTTCCACTTTCCCATACATCTCTCTTTTGATATGTAAAAGTCTACCTAGATTACTCTCAACCTTCCCCTTCCTGGTTTATGAGTAGGGTTTTAATAAAGAGGCAGTTCTGGCTTTTGACTCAGGCAGAGACCATGAAGCGAAAAAGCCATGGACACCATGATCATCCTTTCCTGACTGGCTTGGTTTATTAATCCCTCTCCAATACTCTGCTTCTTCAAACCCATCCACCTGGGGTTAACGATACGGTGTGTAGGGTGATTGTACAGTGTGTGAAGATTTAGGGTAAAGGTAAGGAGTCTGGCTGTCAGCAAATCATGGGGGACACCCCAATGGAAGCGTCCAATAGTGACTTATTTGAAATCTGAGCTTGAGACAGCCGCAGTAGTAGCCTGTTTCAAGTTCAATTGTAATTCTTCGGAGCAACTCTTTGATCCCAAACAGATTGACAGGGACAAGTGAATTTGGGCTGCTGCCGATTCAGGCCTTTCATTGTCCCCTTGGAGATGTGTGACACAGCAGGCTAGGGGATCAACAACTGAACAAGTGAAGCCAAAGGAGAGAAGTGAAGAGAAAAGCAGATCAAAAGAGAAGATATATAGGGTCAACCTATATCCTACCATTTGGTAGAAGGATGTGTGAGTTTTCCAGGGGTAAATAAACACCACAGAGGGAGTCAGGTGTGTAAATCGTATCCCAAAGTGCAAAACTCAGTGTCTTTGTATGTGTGTCCTTTGCTGCAGGGAAGCATGGGTGAGACCACAGCTAGCTGAGACTTCCTACAAAAAGGCCTTGCGCAAGCCCTCCCTCCCAAAACCCATATTGGGGCGGCTGCCACCTAGTGGGCAAGCCAAGCCAATGCTGAGCTGCCAAGTTGCCTTCAGGATTTTATATACATATTTATATATTATTTATGATATAAATATACTATATGTTGTATGTCATATATATTTTTCATGGTTCTTTTTCTACTCTTACCCCTTCCCCACAGCAAAGCAGGTTGGTCTCATAGCTAACTTTCATGCCCCACTCTGCAAATTTTAGCTTCTGGGGAGAGAAAGGAGGGATTTAAGGAACTTGGAGAGTTTTTTAATAAGATGCAAATGAGTTTGTTGCACCCAATTACAAGAGTAGGCTAGGAGATAGCACAGAGATCTTATTTCAGGTACTATATGGTGCTTTGAACATCACAGTACAGTCCCAGAAACCCTCTGTATCAGTTGAATGGTCTAGATGTTCCCAGCACTACAGACCCCAAGCAGCATCACATTCTTAGACCTTTGCCTGGTTGGATCAGAATCAATGAGATCTGCTTTGGAGCTCTTCACTCAAAAAAGAAGAATGGAAGTAGCCCAGGGCCCTGCAGATAATTCAGAAGCAAGGTTGTATGCCTTGCAAACGTGAGGCCTCAAATCTCGTCCCAGATGATCTCCAGTGCATTGTAGTCAGGGATAAGCCAGCACCATAACTGACAAGTGCAAACCACAGAGACATCAAAACTTAAAATAAACCAGCCTTGAGGCCAGTTTGTGATTTCACTCCCATCTCCTGTCCAAACAAGCACATTTGCAAGCAGCTAAAGTGTGCAACTTTTGATCACTGCAGTAGAAACAGCAAAAGGAGAGCAGGGAAGGGGAATTTTTTTAATGGGAGTTAACTGGGAAGCTATGAAAATGAGAGGTCCACACCGTCACAGAAGACAAGCAGCAGAGCACAGCTGGCAAAGATAATACAGTGAGCAAGGTCCTTGAGTGCTGAGTTTGATTCCTGGCATCATATATGATCCCCTGAGCACCACCAAGAGTGACCCCTGAGAACAGAGCCAGAGTAAGCCCAGAGTGACAGATGTGTACCAAAAATAAACAAACAAAATAGTGCAGAGGAGAAGGTTGTTAGTCTGGGGCACTGAGATGATCAAACCTCAATTTTCACCCAGTTACTTGGTCTCCCCTGTTCTCTCCCACATCCTGACCTTTGTAGGAGAGATAAAAGTGATTTCCAGGTGGTGAGGCAGGCAGCGTACAGGAGGAAGCATGCTAGGCTTTACTGGAGAGGTGCTAATTACCGTAAATGAGACAGATCTGCCTAAAAAGATATACATAGACACATCAAGTGAACTCTGAAAAAGC
Organism: Suncus etruscus; assembly: GCF_024139225.1. Lineage (NCBI taxonomy): Eukaryota > Metazoa > Chordata > Mammalia > Eulipotyphla > Soricidae > Suncus > Suncus etruscus. The sequence continues at coordinate 14,282,496 of NC_064850.1, read as the reverse complement.
AAATCTTTTTGTTTCTAAACAAGGTTGAAATTGCAATTTTTAAGTTAATATAAAACAAAATTTACAGATAATCAACATGTTATGCATTAACAGAATAATCCTCTAAATAGCTCTACATCTACTTTCTAGGCTGTTAGCTACTTGGTTTGGAATTGGTGTGTGTGTGTGTGTGTGTGTGTGTGTGTGTGTGTGTGTGTGTTGTGTGTGTATGAAAACCATATTTACTTGGCCACTGAAATGGAAGCAAAGTGACACCCATTATTTCCAGGAGGAAGATTTAAGAACCAGGACGCAAATTTTTCCTGGACCCTTGTACCCCCTCACTGTGGAGAATGGAGAGTGGGTGAAGGTACAAAGAGGATCATGCCAGCTGACACAGGAGGGATGTTGCACGAGTGAGAATTTAGAGATTTCAGCCACTGAGAATGTTACCACAGCTTCTACACTCTCCTGGTAAGCAGATCACATCCAACTATTCAGTGCTTTTCTGCCAAGTGTCAAGCATTGTCATGGCCAGACAGAGGAGCAGGAACCATTAACTGAAGTCCAAGTTTTGATTAGGAATACTCCAGCAAAGAGTCACAGAACATGTGTCTCAGAGGAAAAGGGATGATGATGTTGGGATCATATTAAAAAAAAAATGAATTCAGGGCTGGAGCGGTGGTGCAAGCAGTAAGGCATCTGCCTTGCTCACACTGGCGTAGGACATATTGGGGCTCGATCCCCCAGCATCCCATATGGTCCCCCAAGCCAGGAGCGATTTCAGGAGTAACCACTAGGTATGGTCCAAATACACCCCCTCCCAAAAAAAACCCCTGGAATTGGCCAGAGTTTTTGCCCAGGGGTCAGAAGCCATGACTGAAGACTCCTGCAGTCACATGATTAGCCCAGGTGCTCAGTGGCTTGGTGTCATATGGAGAGGGTGACCCTTCTCTGTGTCCATTCATGAAAGTCACACAACGGGGAGTTGGGATCCAGGTACTTGGGGACACGCCATGAAAACAGAAAAATAAAATCAAGTGTCACCTTTCCCCAACTAGACCATGAGGAAAGAAGCAGAAACCATAGACAAGAAGATCAGTGTCCTCTGTGGGCATCACTGTGCCTTGGGGATCACTAAGTAACTTGGGGGCAAATAGCCAGATGTTCAGTTTGGCTTTCTAGGGCTCAATAAGATGACAGGTGCTACCTGTCCCAACCCACCTAGATCCTGGGAGGCACCGGGTGAACCACTGGTCTGGAGGGACCCTGCTCTGATGACATGTAAGGACCCTCCCCGTTCTGTTGACAATAACCATCTTTTCAATTTTTTGGAAATTGAGCTGGGCTGGCTCAGGGTGGTAAAGGAAGGAAGGCAGAAGCATTGGCCTTTCCCCCTTGGTCACTGGGTCTGGGGATAGCAGAGGCAGGCTGAGTAGGCTTCCCCTCCAACTCTACCTCAGGGGTGTCTGCTGGAAACCAGGACCACCACAAGTCTTCCAGTGATGCCCCCTTTTCTCCTTCCCATCACCTAAAGCAGCAGGCAAGCCTCTGCAGGTGAGTGGCTTGAACACAGAGAGCTCTGGAACTCTGGGTGTGGGTGCAAGTCTGAGGCTGAAAGCCAGCTTTGTTCCCAGTCAGCGGTGCATAAGAGGGCAACATGGGAGAGAATGTGCCCACCTCACTGACTTGGGAGAAGAGGTTCCGGGGACCCCCCAGTTAGGGGGTCCTGCACCTTTCCCAAGTCTACTGAGCTGGAGAGCCAGTGGGGGGTGGGGGTTGTGGAAAGGAGCAAATGCTCTATCTGCCACATACTGAGAGATCAATGAGAAACCAAAAGTATCAGGTTTGTTCTCAAATGGGGGTGGGCTGGAAGTCATTGTCTGGGGGCTGTATGGAGAAAGGGGGTGAAAGGAGCCCAGACCAAGAAATGGGGAAAACCTAGAGTGTTGTTTTAATTAATATAGAAAGTCTAATGAGTCTGCATGGTGGGGTGAGGCCTCTCTGGCCAGGCCTGGCATGGCCCAACGCCTGCAGCCCCTTAGCCGGCAGGTCTGAAGGTTGCAGAGTAATGGCACAGAAATGATCCACAGGCAGTCATTTAGTCTTATCAGAGTGAGCTTATGGCTCACTTTTTCTCTGCCATATACAGACTCTGTGCCACGTCTGCCTAACTCATCTCTTTCTCTCAGGAGAACTCTCTGTCTCCCTTTCCGCTGCCTTCTCCTTCCCTCACAGGAAACACCATTTTTGGTTTTGGGGTCACACCAAAAGCGAGGGATTACTCCTGGCTCTGTGCTCAGAAATCACTCCTGGCTAAGGGGACCATATGGGAAGCCGGGAATCAAACCCTGATCCAACCCGCGTTGGCTATGTGCAAGGCAAATGCCCTACAGCTGTGCTATCTCTCCGCCTCCCCCCCCCATCCACTTTATTTTTATTTTATCATTTTGGTTTTTGGGCCACATCCAGTGATGCTCAGGGGTTACTCCTGGCTCTGTGCTCAGAAAGCACTCCTGGCAGGCACAAGGGACCATATGGGATGCTGAGATTCAAACCACTGTCAGTTCTGGATCGGCTGCATGCAAGACAAATGCTCTTTATTCCAGGTGTGGGTGCGTCTGACCATCCAGGTGAGATTAACATAGAGCACTGGGGAAGGAGTTCCTTACATTAGAGCACCAGGGGCAAGACCTTCATAGCTGTCAACCACTCTAGTGATTGACATATTGATTTTGTTCCCCACAGTCCTCAGGTACAGGGATCCTTGTGGTCTTGTGAGCTGGATGTAGGTTCTTTGTGTCCCTGCTGCCAACATTCCCTCCATTCCAGGACTGATTCTGGGGGACAGCTCCAAAAGAGGGCGAGTTCCAAAAAGGGCACCCCACTGTAGGCAAGACTAGGGGGTCAGTGGGCAACTTTAAGGAGCTGACTGAAGAGTTTTTCAGTTCAACAACTTGAACTTCCTCAGATCAGCACGCAGGAACTACTTGGGAAAACTATTCATCCCTTTGTGGGGGCGGATAGAATCCCTCTCCTGAGGCCAGCCATTGAGAAAAGAAGCAACAGTCACCAGGGTTGACCCTTGTTTATTTTGTATAAAACAAGCTACAGATCACACCCTCCCCACAACAGTCCCCCCATTCCCAGCACAGCCAGCAGGCAGAATTTGAGTATCTCTCAGGAGGTGCTTCTGGGTGGTTCTCACACTTCCTCTAGGCCACAGCAGACACTGGGGGTTCATAGGCTGCCACACGCCCCCACTTTCCAGTCCAGACTTGCTGGGTTGAGTGGAGCTTCCCAGAGTTCCTGCTCAGGGCCAGCGCTGCTCCATCTGACTCCCCATGGTGGAGAGAGTGCATTTCCATCCCCAGGCCTGCTTGGCTTACTTATGTAGCATCTGTGGACAAACACCTGGCTCGTGTGTGTGTGTGTGTGTGTGTGTGTGTGTGTGTGTGTGTGTGTGTGTGTGGTGGGGGGAGGTCTGCTGTGCTGTGCTGCCTTCCTGGGTGAGGCAGAAGAGACTCAAGTCTCCTTTTACTCCCAGAGCTAGCCTCAAGCTCCCAAGAAGCCTGAAGGAGAACCTCAACTCTGCAATGATCAGTGGATTACCCATTGCCCCCACCCAGGGCCTATGCTGCTGAGCTCTAAGCATCCTAAATCCCAAAGCCCAAGATCCTCTTCTTCCTGGCCTCCCTTCAAGCACTGCACAGAAATGCTCAGTGAAATTGGGAAGGTAGCCATGAACCCAAAATGCATCCTTTGACGCTAAGTGCTGAGGGAGGTTTGTGCCTTGGGGTGTGTGTGAAATCAGGACCATCTAGGGATCATCAGAGCAGTAACATAGGCTGGGGGGATCGTGCTTTGTATTCTTCTTAGGGAAAACATCCATCTCTCAGCACACAGCCCAGTTGGGCTGGGGGGCGAGGGGAAGGAGACCCAGTACCTAGAAAGCTGGACTGTGATTCGAGTCCCCCAGCTAGAGTAGGGTGGAGGGAGGGAAGGAACAAACAGTGAGCCAAGGCCTGTACAAAAGAACTATACACTTTACATATATATTTATATACAGCATATAAATCTCTTTTTTTTTTCAGTTCCCAACAACACCCTCCCCCCTCCAACGGAAAACAAACAGAAAGAACAAAACAAAACAAACCTAAAAGTTGTCAGTAGCAGATCCGAAACCTTACAATAAGAGAGAGAATAAAGTCCTTCTTCCCGTTCCTTTCCTTGCCGTGGCCTTAGAGATGGTGTCGCTATAGGGACCCAGGAAAGGAAAGGTGCCACTCGAGTGACTCAAAGTGCAAACCCTCTGGGCTCGGCTGATGTGGCTGGCTGCAGCTGGCCATGGGCGATGCTGGTGGAGGGCGGCATCTGATGAACTGTCCTGTCCCCTGCACTGACCACCTGCCCTTGGATCTTCTGCTCCTTAGACGAGGCGTCCTACTGCAGGGGAGATGGGGAGAGGGAAGCAGTGATTGGCCTTGGGTTTGGGGGATGTATAGGGGGCTTCATGGGGGGGGCTATTACCCTACTAGAGCTACCCATGATGTGCTCGGGGGCTGGAAAGGAAAAGGGGAATCCAGGAGCCTAACAGGACTGACACAACCCTGTGTGACTAATCGGATCCATAACTATAAGGGCACCGTGTGGTATTCCAGAGAATGAGGCTTTGACCAAGACTACCATTGGGATAGTCACAAATGACAGTACTTCGACATCAGCCCTCCAGCCCAGGGATGGGGAAGGATAGAGAGGCAAGGCTAGGGGTTTGTTTAAAGGTGAGGTGTGGCACTCACACTTTCTATGAAATTTTCCACAATTAAATAGCCTAAGTCCCTCCACTTCAGGTGCATGTGGGGGCCCAAGGAGAGGAACCCCCCAAAGCTGGCAACTTACTGAGTGGGTTTGTGCCTGCTCTTTTTCCTTGGGGGAAGCTGCCGAGACTACCACCTGCAACAAATGGGAACAGATAATGCTGAAGAGGTACAATCACAGAGCTGGGGAGCTGCTGTTTCTCCAGTATGGCCCCTGGGCCATCAAACCCCCAGAATGAAGAGCCCATCGAGAAAGAGCTGGAAAGTATGTACCCATTAGGCTAGGACCCTACCTCCTCGATGTCCCCTCAGCTGTTCCCTAAGAAAAGGTTGGTGTGGGTGGACGTTAACATAAACTTCTGAGGCCAGAGAGATAGCACAGTGGTAGGGCCTTGCATGTGGATGACCTGGGAGGGACCTGGTTCAATTCCCGGCATCCCATATGGTCTCCCAGCCTGTCGGGGTGATTTTTGAGTGCAGAGCCAGGAGTAAACCCTGAGCGCAGCTGGGTGTGGCCCAACAACCAACCAACCAACCTATCAACCAATCAATAAATAAAGTTTAAAAACAACAACAACAACATAAACTTCTGGGTACTAGTCTTTTGAGTCAAAGAGTGTCAGACCTGGAAGGAATCTTAGCAAATCTGCTATGGGAAGGCAAATCTGGAAATGGAGGCTGAGAGCAGTGGAAAGGCTCCTGTAAGAACTCCTGTGAAGAAGTCATAGCCTCCCCTTGTCCCCAATACCTGAGACTTCTGCAGGGGATCAGAGTTGGAGGCAAGTACTCCAAAAATGGAGCACCTGGGATCACGTGACCATGTGCACTTTCCTGCTGGGTAGGAACAGAAAATGGAGACCAGAACTGCCCTGCTTGCCTCTGCTTCTGTCTCAGGCTTCCATGATTGGCTGAGCTAGTATAGAGAGAGAAAGGGTGATGGGTCTGTTCCCAGACTAATCCATTGTCATGTGGTCCAACTACTCATCCTTCACACACAGTTAGGTAAAGAATCCTTACAACCTCAAAAAAAGGAAATAAAATGAAATAGAATGGAGAGCTGGTTGCCATTGGGTATACAGTTTTTCCAATAGGGAGAGCAACTTGGAGTGAAGGACAGAGCCATGCTGGCATAGGACACAGCAGAGCCAGGTGGTGAGATTCTAGATCTGCACATAGCAGAGGGGCAGCAAGGCCCTCTGGGTGGAGTGTCAGGAAGAGAGTGCACAGGTGAGGGCTAGCGAGTGCTCCATCCACATGGGAAAGTTATTCAGAGCTTGAGAGAGCTTCCCCTTGTAAGAAGGGGACTCACAGGCAGAGAAGAGCGCCCCCTGGTGTTCCCATTTCCTAAACTGCTTCAGAGTTCCATCATTCAGACCCATGATGATGGAACAGGCTTGAGAGATCGAAAATAGTTTGTTGTTGTTGTTTTCGTGCCACTGGAAAATGCTCAAGGCTTACTCTGGCTCTGCACTCAGGAATTACTCCTGGAAGACTTGGGAGATCATATGGAATGCTTGGGATCTAATCCAAGTTGGATGCTTGCAAGGCAAGTACCCTACACAATGTACTATGCCCCTAGCCTGGAAAGGCCTACCGTCGTTTTCACTTGAGGAAACTCAGACAGTATCTGGAGCCAGAATCTGGTTGTCCCCCATCTAAAATGCAAGCCCCTCTCATCCCAGCAGAGGGTGCCACCTGACCCTACAGAGCCAAGGTACTGGGTCCATGTGGGCCCATGAAGCTCTTCTGCCACATCCCGGAGCTGAGGGGAGGACAGAAACATTTTGTGTTTTTCCAAGGATTTTCACCACAAGCCTGGCTCTGTGCTATGTTCTTCACACCCACCATCTTGTTACATCTTCATGCCACATCCACGAAGTGGGGCAAAATCAGCTCCATTTTGAAGATGAGGAAACTGAGACCTGAAGAATGCTAAGAGGTCACCCAGACATGAGAGAAACAGGATCCAAGGCCAAGTGCGAGTGATCTCAGAACCTCTGATTCCCTTCAGTTTTCTCTCCTCAAGTCTGGAGCCAGGACTACCAGGCTTCTTCTACACCTTCCATTTGGGTCCACTCTCCTAGGCGACACTCTCCTAGAACTTGGAGTTTCTACAGAAGCTTTGATTTCAAGCTGGACCTGTACCCCACTCCTCACCCACCGAGGTGTCTCCCTGGGTTTTCTTCTAGTAAACAGGATTATGCTGCTCACACACAGGACAAATTTCAAACACTTGGTCCAACTCAAGGGATCAAGTCTGGCTGGGCCCATACCTATAAGCAAACTGAGCACATTTCTCTTCCTCTTCAAGCACCGATAGGCTCCCCAACTGCAAAATGAACTAGGGGGCCTCAGAGCCTTCCATCTCCTAGGACAGTGTGTCTTGTGGAGACACAGGGAACAGAGTAGTTCTGTTCTACTTATTTCCACGCACTCTCCTCTCCCCATCCCCACTGATGATATAGCTTTCTTCTCCTACCCCTGACTATCACGCATAAAGGCACACACACAGCATGTGCACTTGTACATACAGAAAGTCACATGGGCAGTGCACATCCATGCACACAGGTCATCAGACTTTTAGGCTTCACACACATGCAGACATATGATGACACAGACATACCTGCATTCTAATGCAGGGTATGTCACTGCCACCTGCCTCCCAAACAGACAAACTACACAGACATGAGAGACATATCCAACCATGACACTTTCAACCCTGCGGTGTGCTGAGGAGTCAACAGCACTTCCAAACCCTTGGGGTGGGGTTCAAGAAAGAGACTGAAGAGCTCAGAAAGGATGACAGCTATACATGGAAGTGCTTTGGAGGTCATCCTGGACACAGCTGGGATGACAATTTGAAAGGAAAACCTGTCCCAGCTGAGTCTGGTCCAAGCAGACCCATTGGGAAAAACAGGCTTCATAAATACACTATCTATGTGCCATCATCTGGAATCATGCTTTTATTACATGGACAGCAACTTCCATTCACACATGTCCCTTGTTCCCCAGTCCTCCCACACACACACACACCGTCTCAGCATTTCTCACAATCCTCCGACCTACCATCTTTGTCCTTCATTGACTGTCAGGATAGGGCTCTTGGTCTCGGAGTGTGAAGTGTAAGCACCCCTTAAACAGCAGGACAAATCAGCATCCGAGTTTTCTCTCCTGAGGGAGCCAAGGCCCTGGGCTGCTGGGGAAAGCCCTAGGAGGCCAGGAGTGGGGTGCCAGCACTTACCATCTTTGCTGACACCCAGGCAGCCCTTCAGTTCAGGCAGCGAGATGACCTTGTCCTTGTTCAGGTCGCAGTAGTCAGTGAAGCGCCGGGCGCATTTCTTGGGCTTAGCTTTCTTCTTCACGTAGCGCTTGAAGGGTTTCATCTCCCGCTTGTTTATGTCGTTGCTGCTGTTGCTGTCCAGCTGGCTGAAGTACCAGTGCACCACACGCTCCTCCAGGGTGTGGCTGGGGTCTGGCTCTGAAAACCTGGGTCAGGGCAGACAACCCAACCCAAGGACATGGCTCAGGATCCCTAAGGAACCATCAGCTTCACCGTGATGCTCCTCCCAATAGGACAGCTGGCAGGACACTGGTGTGGGAATACCAACAACCAGGTCAAAATGGTCCCTCCAGGCCCAAATTTTCTCTGCCCCATGTCAATCTCTCCAGGTAGAGTCTCAAAACTGGGTATTTCATTTCTTGGGAGCGCCCCCAAGTGGGTGATCTTGCCTACATAAACCTGCCCACTTCCTACTGTAGCTAGAATGTTTTGGAATAAGACGGGTGCTCTGGGCATCCTGGAGTCCTTGACCTCATCTGTGAAAAATACCTGGGACCCCGACTTGCTCTTGGATATTCCTCCTCTAAAAAGGCAAAGTGGATGGAGATCAAGGGATGAATGTCTCGGCCAGAAGCCACACACCTGACTCCAGGCCAGGTCCTGGCATAGCTTCCAAATGGGTATGTGGAGTAGCCCATAACTTCCAGTTGGCCATTATCTTAGTAAGTGTCTCAAACATGTGAAACAGACATGGATAATTCCATGTCCTATGTTATGTGTCTATGGCCAGGCAGAGAGGAGTAAGAACTCTGTTCATCACTGATGTAAGGTTGGCATGAACAGAGATGCTGAGACTGAGGTCATCCCCAGTCACTTTCCATGCAAAGACTATATCCAGGGGAGCCCAGACATCCATATGCTAACTGGAACCGCAAAGGGATTCTGCTGAGGCACACTTTATTAATTTATATTGACTAGAATGTGTCTCAATGTCCTGGGCACAGCAGTGACCATGTCTAACGTAGCCTGAGTACACACAGTAGTCACAGAGTAAAAAATTTCCAGCACTGAGCAAAATGGAAAGAAAGTACAGCAGGTAAAATGCTAGCTTTGCTTTCAGCCAACTTGAGTTTGATCCCCAGCACCACATGTGGTACCTCTGAACCCTTCCAGGAAAGATCTCTGAGCACAGGCTTAGGAGTAAAACCCTGAGTACAACTGGGCACACCCCAAACAATAACCAAAAACCACCTCTAAGGTGTGTTCCTGTCTACAGTGCCATCCATATATTTTACTCCCTTCTGCCCCTTATTCCTAAAGAAAGGAATGGCAGAAGCCAACCTTTGGTTTTATTTTTGAGCCACCTCTGGTGGTCCTCAGGGGGCTACACTACATGTGTGTGGTTGGTCCTGGTGGTGTCTTATGGGCTCATGCACTGCTGGAGATCCACCCCACTTTTGCTCTCGCCTGCAAAGCATGTGCTCCAATGCTTTAAACCTTCTTCCAGCCAATATTGACAACTTTGAAAGCCAGTAACAGGTCCACTCTGGAATGGGTGACAGATGTGAAGCCAGAAGCACCATCCCAGAGACCACTGCCCTCTAACTGAATGGTTAAATTATAACCTACACGTCTTTAAAATTGTAAAATTAAGCCCAATGCTCTTATTACATTTGGGTTTGTTAAACAGCTTAACTCCTGTTAATTAAACAGCTGTGAATAACTTTATAAATCTGAGGTCTGCATAAAAAATTATACATAAATTACAAAATATCCTTCCTAAAAATGAAAAAAGTTATTGAGGTATTGGACTCTATAATGTTGCTAATTATACTTCCATATAATATATAATTCCAAAATTACACCTGTTGTCAGAGATCACTTTCCTCTACCAGTGTCTTAAGGATCCCTCCTAAACTCCCTTCTTCCTATACCTGGAACTTTGCTCAGAGTAAAGGGGGACAGGCCCTTGGGTTCAGATCTCTATACACTTTCCATTTGTCAGGAAAAATGGTGGAGGTTAGGAGCCATTCACACTCATAAACTCAGTCCACAGGCACCAGGACAGAATGTGTGGTCAGCATTGATCAGAAGTGGTTCTCCAAGTGACCCAGGCAGATCCTTAAACTTCCTATTGAGAAACTATTTGAGAGGCAATTATATGTGGGAGGCCCAGATTTAATTCTAGCACTGCAGGGTCCACCAAGCACTGAGCTGGAAATAATCCCTAAGTATCCCTACAGATGGCCCAAAAAGAGAAAGCAAGAAAGAAAAATAATAATACTTAAGCACTTGCCAAAACCTTGGTGTTCTTCTTGGGAATTTCCAAAGAAGACCATCTTGGCTGCCTCTGGAGGAATGAGCCACCCCAAAGTGACCTCAATGTTCAGAGAGAAAAAGGAGGTTCACTAGTGGGGATAGAGAGGCAATAAGCACGTAAAGTGCTTGCCTTGCACTTCGCCAATGCAGATTCAATCCCTCACAGTATTATTGATTCTCTGCCACCAGGAGTAATTCCTGAGTCCAGAGCTAAGAGTAAATCCTGAACTCTGCCTGATATGGCTCAGTTACTCCATCCCCCAATTTTCATTACCCAAAATCCACCAGGCCAGCCTGGGAACCTGGGAACTTGGAGTCAAGGGCCTCTGGCTTTCTCCCTCTTCCCAGAAAAGGCAGAGCTTGCTGTTCCTAACCACCCCTGGTCTCCAGTCACCCATGCCCTGTTCCCACAAAACAGCAGTCATTTCTGCATGGAAATGGTCATTTCTGCATGCCAGAGCCCTACTCTGGACCCCGATCCTTTGTTTTAGCCAATCTCTAAGAACATTACAAGCAAATATTCCTTACTGTTGGGGGCCACAGATGCTTCCAAGAACCTAAACACATGCAGCAACACATGGAAACTACATATTTCAGGGGTTCAACAGATGTCCTCGAGCACACTTGAAGTTCATGAGCTCAGGCTTGACTCTGAGGAGAACGAGGCAAGTCCAGCCTTGATTCTAGAAGGACATTCAGTATGAATCTTACAAAAATAATAATGGAGAGGGCTGGGTGATAGCCTCCACATTTTCACAATAAAATGAAAGAAAGGAGAAAACCCTGAAAGCACCTCACTTTCACTGAGAAGGTGAGTGAAGGCTCTGGTGTGGGAGCTGACTTAGCTATGAGTCTCAGCCTACATAGCTCTATCTAAGGTCTCCTTGATAGAGACTGAGATTTCTAAAGAGCCCCATCTTTCCTCAGCCAAACTCAAAAGAAGACCTGGAGGCCTCTGAAAACAAAGAAGTGCCCAAGATTTCCCCAAGGGAGTACAGGATGGGTCAGGGGGCAGGGCATGGGTAAGGCAAGAAGGTTTTCCTCAGGGTCTCTCTGACTCTCAAGCCATTTTTACAGGAGACCTTTCCTTTAGGGCTAGACCTCCCACCCCTGCAAGTCACTCTTGACTTCAAAGGCAGACCCCACTCTTGCATCCTTCTAGAAGGATGCCACTTAAAAACAGTGGCAGCTTATATGGTCCCCCAAGCCCTGCCAGGAGTGATCTCTGAGTACATAGACAGAAATATAGCCTAAAAATTAAAGCAAGGGCTGGAGAGACAGCACAGCAGTAAGGCATATTTGTCTTGCATGCAGCCGACCCAGGACAGAGCCCAGTTCGATTCCTGGCATCCCATATGGTCCTCCGAGACTGCCAGGAGTGATTTCTAAGTGCAGAGACAGGAGTAACCCCTGAGCACTGCTGGGTGTGGCCCCCAAACAAACAAACAAACAAACAAAAAGATAAAAAAAAAAAAAAAGTAAAGCAAACAGGGGCCGGAGAGATAGCATGGAGGTAAGGCATTTGCCTTTCATGCAGAAGGTTATTGGTTGGAATCCCAGCATCCCATATGGTCCCCGAAGCTTGCCAGAAGTGATTTCTGAGCATGGAGCCAGGAGTAACCCCTGAGCACTGCTGGGTGTGACCCAAAAACCAAAAAAAAAAAAAAAAAAAAAAAAAAAGTAAAGCAAACGAAAAACAGTGGCAACCTGCACTCCCACCTACAGGCTTAGAGCTTTCACTTCCATCCTCTCTCATACCCCTGTATCCAAAACTGCACCCCTCAAATCAGGCCTTCTGTCTAAATTGCTCCTCAGACAGAGGCTATGTCTTTCTGCCCCCAAGAAGGTACAAAAGCTGTTCCAGGCTCTATGCCATGGACTTTCTACTTCCACTCCAAGAACTCTTTGGACACAAGGAACATCCTTATTTCCTTGGAGACGGCACAGACGTGACATCCACACAATACAAGGTCCAGACTGGGGAATGTGCCTTGAAACTGAATTGTCTGCCCTGCCTCTGGGCTGTTGGTTGGTCTATTGCACTGACTTCCATTTCCAGGAATGAAGAAACTCCATGGGGGCAAATCCCTGTCTGGTCTGGGCCCCAGAGGCTTCAGCCAGGTGAGGAGGTGGCTGTCCTCTCTTGCAGCACTCTCAGTTTTCTTTCACAGCCCCTGCCCTACAGCCAGGCCTTTGGCTGTAATGCTCGGCTGGAGAGCCAGCCCCATTTCCCACAAGGAAGCTGGCTTTGGCCAAGATCTTGGACCCGGTTCTGCTGTCCCAAGCAGTTTTAAAGAAAGGTGAGGCAGGGCGGCCTGGAGGTGCTAGCCAAGCCAAGCAGACTCAAGAGACCCATCTGGAGTCAGACGGGCCCTGCCAGCTGTGCTGGTGGGGTTGGGAAGTGCAGAGTCAGCCGCATTCTAGCCCCTTCCTGGCATAGTCCAGTATAGTCTACAAGTAACCATTCCGGTGGGCAACAGGAAGTCCCATGTTCAAGGACTCTCTTTACAAGAGTAGGTGAGGGGCCAGGAGACTCTCACAACCCCTCACATCTCTGCCCATGGTTGATTTGGGGGGGGGGGGTTAAATAGAGGAACTGGCTAGCCAGGATCTCAGAATTTCCCTTTGTGACTGAGGGTCACTAGGCTATTAGGTGGCTTCTAGGTGCCATAGGGAAAGCTGATGGAAGGGACAAGCTCTGTCTCCTGGAATCTTAATGGGAATAACCAAGGGGGGCATTCAAACACCCAACAAACATTCACTGTGGATCTCCTGAAAATGCAATGTACTTGTGGCCCCAACCTGCATGCATGTGTGTGCGTGTGCGCACGCGCGCGCACACACACACACACACACACACACACACAACATATGACACAGATACTCCCATGCCACCTTGTTCTAGTGTGCTAGATTCTGAGATTTCGGTGGAGCTGCCATTCACTGCTTAATCAAGATAGAGGCGCAGTCACAAAAGTCAACACCTCCTCACACTCCTGACAACTAAAAAGTTTTCCTATCCTACTGACTTGGTTACTGGAGCTTTAGAAAACTGTCTCATACGACTTAATGTTTCTATATTGGGGGAGTGGTATTGGGGACACACCAGCTATGCTCAGGGCATACTCTTGGATCTGTGCTCCATGATCATTCCTGGGAACATACGTAGCCCCAGTAATTAAATCAGGGCCAGTTCTATTCAAGGCAAGCACTTTAACCTCTGTACTTGTACCAATATCCCCAAACCTCCATCATGAAAGCATGTTTTAATCCATGCTCCCCTCACCATTCCCTTAATGTACCCTCTTGCTCTATTTTGCTCCCTACCCAGTCATTTCCCAGAGGGCCAGCAGGATGATTCTTAAAAATAGCAATAGTCACAGGGCTGTCTAATTCCCATTTGGTATGAATCACAGGTCAAGCATATCCTTTCCACTGTGATAGTCTTATCATCTTTCTATAAACAGCCTGTTTCCTGACTATAAGCCACGCTCCTTACAATTTCTTACAGAAACCCTCCCTGGCGAAGAGCCTGCTCTCTGACCTTATGACCTTATGACTCTCTTTTGAGTTGATCAGAGGCAAGACCAGACATTTCCCCATTCATAAGTGAAGATGTAGCTCCAAGTTCACTTCCCAGGGAAGGAATTCCCTCACCTGCCTTTCTTACCTAGGATCCCATGGCAATTTTTTCTGTTTCTATTTTCACACGGATTTTGACCACATGTCCCTTAAGATCCAAGCTCCTGCCGGCCAGAAATTGTGCCCATTTCCTTGTATGTCCCCAGATTCCTGCACAGAGTTTATGCTAGGAATGTCTGAATGCTGAGTTTTGTATGGGCTGAAAGCTAGTACAGTAGGGAGCATGCATGAGTGCAGTTTGATTCCTAGTACCATGCAGGGGGTGACCCAGTTCATATCTGGCACTGCAGGGCCCACACAGTGTAGCATCCTCACACTGAACAATCAACCAGGCTGTCCAAGAATAAGAAAAGAGTTTGTGCAAAGCCAAACTCTATCCTGACTGAATGACCGAGAGCTGGTTGGGCAAAAGGTGCCCTCTTTTCTGCCCTGTCCTAAGTGGGTCTATTTCCCACTGGTCCAGCTTATGTAACCATTTCAAGGGCCAGACCCCTAGAGCAAACAGGAGAGATCCAATGAAGCTTTTGGAATCTCCTCCTGGAAGCCCGACTCTATCTGCAATTCAGAGTCAGGGTCCAAACCCAAGAAACCTGGATCCCTCAATTTTCTTGTCATCTCTGCCGTGGCTGTGTCTCTCAGCCTCCTGCTACCCTGAGTATTCACCCTTTCATGGTAGCCTAAAGCCTGGCCAGCAATCTGGCCTTGCAGTGCACCCTTGTCTCTCAGGCCCAGGCAGAATAATACAAGGTCCTAGTGACAAAGTAAGGGCCTTAATGAGCCTGGAGCCTGCATGTGACCTCCTGATGGTCCTGCTAATCAGGAGAAAAGAGGGGGCTTTATCCAGGCATGTCTCTTTCAAACTAGATCCATGCCTCCTTAGCAGTATATTCATTTAACAAGTGCAGATCACGTACACTATTCTGGCTTTTTAAAATGGATCAGGAAAGAAGATAGAGCAGGTTCTTTCTCTCCCAGGACTTACATTTTTCTCAGGGTGGAAAGAGAGAGAGAGAGATGATGAAGAGAAAAGTCAGCAAAACATCCAACAATGATGGATGCCAGACTGAGAATTAGAGGTGCTTTGAGAGATGGTGACAGGGCAGGCTCTTGGGCACCAGAAGGCCATAGAGAGGAAGACAGCTAAATGGACAAATAGCAAGGTTTGAGGTGGAGAGTATTTGATTCTTTGGTATCTGGAGCCCATAGATCCAAGCTGGCAAAAAGGGGCTAGGTGGCCCAAGTTTGGCTCATTTGGGGGACCAGTGATGAACAAACATAATGACAAGAAGAGGAGGCAGAAGTGAAGGAGCCATTTCTGATAGCCAGCTGCTCTAAGCCAAAGTGTCTGTGGCAGGGTCACAGACTGAAAAGGCCAGTCATGCAGGATATTCTGGGAAGGTTTTCCAACCCAAGAGAACAAGTGCTCGGCTAGCTCTTCACTTTTAGAAGGGTTTCTCTTCCTTCTTCCCTGCCTGGTCCCGCACCCTTAAGTTCTAAACTTTTCTCTATTTACCTTCACCTTATCTGGCTCTGGATGATATGCTCTGCCTCTCAGTCACACAGTTACCAGACTTTCACTCGCATCCATTCTGAACACGGTCAAGTTAACAGGCACTTTAAATGAAAAACAGGTTTAGGGAAAAAGTTATTTTTTAAACTTCTCCCAACTCTAATTGCACCCAAAAGTGGGGCTGGGTTTTATTTTGTGTTTTTGTTTGTTTGGTTGGTTGGTTGTCTTTCTAGGAAATATAAAAACCTCTTCCCTAAGGACACAGTGGTATCAAAAACATTTATAAACATCTTTGTTCTTATTTTCTGCAAAACATCCCTTCAACTTGTGATTCTAGGCAAGGCATCATCCTGGCTGTTCCTGGTAGGGAAGCAGGAAACAAAACATCCAGGTTCGCACCTCTTTAGACCTTCCCACACCCAAAGGCCCTGCATGGGCTGGGATGCAACCAGTGAGCAGTGACCTGGAACTGGGTGTTCCGAATGTCCACCTTCATTGCCTCAGGACACGGAACCACTTTAAGTTCCAGGGTTCCTGCTTAAGATGATGAGCCCAGGGGCAGTCATGGATGGGTTCTTCTGCCCGCCTGGGGCCTGGCCGTGGCATTCCTTGGCACTTCTTGTCTTGAGATACACTGGGCAAATACAATACCTTTCCTTGATGAAACTACGTGTTTCATGAAACTATAAGTTTCATTTCCCTACTGAGCATATGCCATGCCCCAGTCTCATTTGGTTGTGGGAGCATCCAATTCTATTACAAAGAGTTCTTTGGAATTCTCTGGAAGCCAGAAAGGCCCAAGGCTCTTGTTTTCTCAGAATGAAAAAAAAGGCTGCATGTGCTCTGTATTCTTTCCTGAAAGCACTGCCCCTATCATGTGTCATCTCTTCCCTGCCTGCCTTTCACAACTCTTACACAAACACCCCCATTTCCAGCCTCAAGTGCTACAAGTTTCTAGAGTCTTTGGACTTAACCTATCATCAGGTAACTAAAAGCCGGAGATAAGTAACTGCCAAAGAATAGGGAGGGTGAAAGCACAGGGAGATTTTCTGACAGGAGTTTGGACAAAGCCATAGTTCCTTGGTTTCAGGGAAAGGATGGGTTCTCGGCTCTTGCTCTATTCATTCCCTCCCCATCTTTCCAAACTCCCTGAGCATCCAAAAAGTCTGGAGCCTACATTCCTTGCAACACCCAAGTCCTTCTCACGTTCTCACCTCCCACCTCCAGTGGGCGCTGCTGAGTTAATGGCCTGCACCATGTCGGTGGTGAGAGCATCTAAGAGGCTGGTAATAAATTCCATCTTCTTCCCTTCCGGACAACCTGGAAGATAAAGTAAGATGCTAAAGCAGACATGAGGGAAGAAACCATCAAGTAAATAGCTTCTTCCACTACTGGAAGCCATTTTCCAAACCTCTCTGAGTACTTGTCTAGCCAAATCCACCTTGGGGATTAATTTATTGCCCAAATGCTTCTCATAAATCTAGTTTCCTCCAGAGTTCCTTATACCTCACAAGACACCAGACCAAGTGGATAATAATGCTTTTATTTTTAATTTCTACTTTATTTCTTTTATTCATTCATTCTTATTTTCTCTTTCCTTTATTTTCTTTTCCTTCCTTCCTTCCTTCCTTCCTTCCTTCCTTCCTTCCTTCCTTCCTTCCTTCCTTCCTTCCTTCCTTCCTTCCTTCCTTCCTTTTTTTGCTGAATTTCAACTCGTGTTAAATGCATGAGGTGGAATACTGAGTAGTGTGTTCTATCTTCCTGAAATATTGGCAAATCAGAACCTTAAGCCAATGAATAGGAAGTCACAGCAGGGTGTGGAATATATTTCTCCAGAGGTAAGAACCAGGTGCTCCTTTGGATCAAAAGACATGGATATCCTTGAATGGTGAAAGTAGTTTTACCATCCAAATCAAGAACTCCAGAACACCGAACTACTATCTGCCAGAGAGCTGTTCCCTTTCTCCATCCCTCTTATCTTTCAGCTTAGATAACTATCAAGTCCCTTTCTTCTCTTCTCCTTTACTGCACAGTCCAGGGAAACTCCAAGCTATATGATATCCTCAAAGATTTTCTGAATCCTGCCCTGTGGCTGAGAGTTGCATATGTGGGCACTACACTACTGCATACCTGGAGAGATGTGGCCTTGGACCCTTAGCTTCAGCCTCCTTTGACCTGGCAGTACTAACCACAGTCCTCCTCTTTGCAGCAACGATGTCATTCTCTTCCCTCCCATATCAGGTGAAAGGAGATGAACTGTGAGACTGGAGCTCTTCACGCACTCTGTTCTTTGCTATCCTTGGTGCTCATCTTTCCCTCTCTATACAAGCACTGAGCGCCTCTGACCACTAGGTGGCGCACACCCACACCTGGCACAGGGCAGCATCTCAACTCGCTTTTGCTGGAGTGAAAACTAGAAGGATCTCAGGGTGACAGGTCTCCATTCTGCCAGCCTCATTTAAATGTGACTCCCTCCTCTGACTTTCAGGACCTTTAAGTTTCTCTATCATTTTTGGTTTTGGGGTTACATTCATGGCGCTCAGGGGTTACTCCTGGCTCTGCGCTCAGAAAGCACTCCTGGCAGGCTCAGAGACCATTGGGATCAAACCCGGGTCTATCCTGGGTCGGCCGTGTGCATGGCCAACACAGTGCTGCTGTGCTATCTCTCTAGGCCCTCAGTTTCTCTATTTAGGAGATCTAATAGACAGAGGAAGGCTGGTTCAGTCACAAACTCCCCCCTCCCAACACCAAGCCCTGATCTGATCTAATCTGAATTGGTGCTGAGTAAAGACTAGCTAATGTTCCAAGCCACCAGTATTTAGACATCTGATTGTAATTTACTGGCAGGGAACATTATAAATAACAGACATGCAGCACAAGTGTCATTTTGTGGTCCTTGGTGCCTGGCCAGTATGTTTTGTGTTGTATATATTTTAGTGACCGTTTGTGCCAACTGGGATCACTTGGAAGTGCAGGTGACAGCCCCTGCCACACCCCTCAAGATAACCTCTGCCTGTGAATCATCTTCTCTCTGAAGGAAGAGGAGGTTTACAGCCCCCTCCAGATTATTGCCCTAATCACCCTAGGCTAGAGACAGAATTGCAGGGACAGGATTTTTAACTCCCTCCCTACACTGTGTTTGTTGGGGAGTATTTATCTCCCAAGCAGTTCACAGGGACTTGTGGATCATTTATAGCTACTCACAGATGGTGTTGGGGTCACTAGGGCCACACCCAGTAAGGTTGAGGGAACATGGTGTCATGGATCCATTTTGGGGCCTTGTACATGCCAGGCCTGTGCTTCAACTCTGTGAGTTCTCTCCCACCCATGTCTCTACTTAAAAGATAACAAGGGAAAACCAAGGAGAAACCAGGTGCTCAAAGACAAATTTCAGGTTGGCAGCAGCCCCTGAAACTCCTGGTTCAATCATCTTGGGGTACCCTTGCCCAGGGTATCCCCCCTGCAGGTTATAGATAAATAAAGACCAGAAAGGAAGGTGCTGAGACAACCCCCATTCTTTATGAGGAGGGAGCAGAACTGAAGGAAGTGAAGGCACCAACTTGGAATATCACTCAGTACCACCCACCTGGCAGCTCCCTGTCCTTGAAGGGGTCGTCCACCTCAGCACTCTTGGCCCTCGCATCGCTCTCACAACTGGGCATCACGTAGCTGAGGAGAGAAAGGTGCAAGATGGGAGGAGAACAGGTGGGGACCTGAGTCTCCTTGAGTTGTCCCTGTCCAGCAGTGATGGGCACTGCTGAGCCTAGTACAAGCAGGACTGGCAGAGAAATCTATGCCAGTCACACTGCCTGAGTTCAGCACCCATATCCCATGGCACATGCTCAGTCACATGTTTTTTTCTTTTCTTTTGTTTCTTTTTGGTTTTTGGGCCACACCCAGTGACACTCAGGGATTATTCCTGGCTATATGCTCAGAAATCGCTCCTGGCTTGGGGGACCATATGGGACACCGGGAATCGAACCGAGGTCCATTCTGGATCAGCTGCTTGCAAGGCAAACACCCTACCGCTGAGCCACTGCTCTGGCCCCTCAGTCACATGTTCTGCTTAGCGGTCATTAATTCTTCTAATCAAGCCAGCACAACAAGAACAAAGGGCATTGGCATCAGGATCCTTAGGAGCGGCAGTAACTGGCCTTGGACCAGCCTTGGCTGTCTCAGCAAGCTGGGGGTGCAGAGGCTGCCTCTTTTCCCAGGGCCACCCAACTGTGACCAGCGTCTGAGACCCAGAAGCTTTCTCTCAGCACCTCCACTGTACCTGCAGAGTTCATTCTCCTGCTTGGTCCAGACTCCCACCATAACAGGGAGAGCAAACCCAAGATAGGAAGTGTCAGCTTCATTCCAGAGTGTTCTTTTTGCCCTAGGGCTCCACCGCAGGGCCCAGCAGGCTCGAAGCCAGGTGGGAGGTGAGGGGGTCTTACCGGGTGGAGGTCCCAGGCAGCGGGCGTCCCGTGTCCACTAGCACACACCAGCAGTAGCCAGTGGATTGGTGGCACTGCACTGGCTTATAGAGCCCTCCAGGGGCACACTCGGGAATGACAATGCCCTCCCGGGGGTTCTGTCGGGCCTCTTCCAGGGCACTTTGCCGCTCCTGGTCACACGAATAGGCTTTCTCTGCAAGAGAAGACATTATTGTTGGGCCAGAGTGATAGCGCAGTGGTAGGGCATTTGCCTTTCGCATGTCTGATCTAGCACGGACCTAGGTTTGATCCCTGGCATCCCATAAGGTTCCCCAAGCCAGGAGCAATTTCTGAGTGCATAGCACGGAGTAACCCCTGAGCATCACCGGGTGTGGCCCAAACCAGCCCCCCAAAAAAGACACCATTCTAATGACTCCCCCTGTATGGGGGCCCACCCTGAACCCCTTGTACTGAGGGTTTGTCTGGTGCCTCCAGACAGAGCCTTCTGCTGCCCAAGGTGCACCAGCATTCAGATCCAGAAGGTTCTAAGGCAGCAAGAGGTCAAGTTTTGTGCAGGGAGGAGGTGGGGATATGCAACTCTTTCCCTAGTGGGCATTACTGATCACTGTCTGCAGACCTATGTGCAGAGGCCTGGCTGACCTGTGAGCCAAAAGCATGCAGGAGTGCGTGGGTGAGAGGCCACTCTCCCAAGTCCAGACATAGCAGGACAGCGCCCCTGGCTGCCAGCCACTAGGGAAGGAAGCTTACACCTAAAAGAGAGGCTGAAACAAGGTGCAACCTGCTCATTCCCGCCTACCCCCGAGCTCACAGGTCCAGTCTGCTTGCCTACAGCCAGCAGCAGAGAAAACTGGCCGGGCAGGAAGGTGCCTGCACTCTGTGGCCTCTGGAAAAATGTGCATTTGTCTAAACAGTCAGGCCCGCTTTCCCCAGGGCCAGGCTCATGTTGAGGTATTTGGAGGTGCCTCTTGCCAGGCCCCACCCAGCTCAGGAAGCCCCAGGCCCACCTGACCCTTTGCCTGAAAATTCTACCCCACCAAGTCTTCAACTTGCCTTATTTCCTTTTCTTGTATTACTGTGTTGTGTTGTGTTTGTTTGGGGGGCATTAATTAGTGGGGGAAACCTGGGGTGTTGGTGGGACCAGAGTATCATATCGATGCTAAGGATTGAACCTGCGTCTGCCCTATCTCACGCTACACTTACTTTAATAATCTATAAACATCACCCTACAATTTTCCTCTTGAAGGAGATGATAGGAATATAGTGTTGAGCCATCCACAAATCCCACCAAATTTCCTGTTACTAAAGTCCCCATATTTTTTGTTTTGTTTTGTTTGGGGAGTTGTTAGATACACTGTGGTCAGCCTGGCTCTGTCCTCAGGGGTCACTTCTGGCTGTGCTTAAATCATACAGGATGCCATGGATCAAGCCCAAGGTGGAAGACATGCAAGGCATTGTACTCTCTCCAAATTTTTATTTTTATTTTTATTTATTTTTGTTTTTTTGGGTCACACCCAGCAGCACTCAGGGGTTACTCCTGGCTCCAGGCTCAGAAATTGCTCCTGGCAGGCTTGGGGACCATATGGGATGCTGAGATTCAAATCAATGACCTTCTCCATGCAAGGCAAATGCCTTACCCCCATGTTATCTCTCCGGCTCCCAAATTTCTATTCTTAAAGCCAGTGTTTTGATATCATCCATAAATGAGGAGATTATTGGTGTTTCTTGAATAATTGTACAAATGATCAAAATAATAAACTCAGCTCTACTGGAGTCAAGCTCTTAGAAATAATGTCTCTGTTAGTGATACCTGTAGGTACAGTACAACTGTTTCTACCAATTGTAGGTGGCTCAGAGAAATTGAGCAGCTCAGCTCTACTGAAAGAGAAATCAGCTGGCTGAAAGTAATTCTTCAGTCTGTCTTAGGAAAAAGGCTGCAGGGGGCAGAGAGATATCATGGAAGTAAGGCATTTGCCTTTCATGCAGAAGGTCATCGATTCAAATCCCAGCATCCCATATGGTCCCCCGAGCCTGCCAGGAGCGATATCTGAACATAGAGCCAGGAGTAACCCCTGAGTGATGCCAGGTGTAACTCCCCCCGCCCCCCCCCCCCAGAAAAAAGAAAGAAAGAAAAAAAAAGAAAAAGAAAAAGGTTGCAAACTAACTGCCCAGGCACCTTCATTGTAGAGTAGCAGGAATACTTTCTTAGTCATAGAAATAGCTGAGTATCAAGAGGCAGGTTAAGCAGACATGTTAGCTATAAAATATAATTTGGAATTTAGAATATAACTAATTGCTTTTTAACTCAGAACAGCAAAGCTAAGCAGAATCTTTTTTTTTGGCCAGAGGAACAGCAATAAAAGAAGTTTTGAGACACTAGACCAAGGATTCTGAACTTTTGATAAACTTCACTGAGAACACCTCTCCAAAGGGTGGAAAGATGAAGGTGACCTCTATATTCCATAAATAAGCAGAGGGCAGTCTGGAGAAAGGAGCCTTCGAGACCCAACTTGACTTGAGCTCCATCTGGGAGGGAGCCTGCACCTTCAGGGGATTCCAGCAGGGTTCATCAACACTCCCCCCAACTCCAGCGAAGCAGCCTTATTTTTCGACCTTCTATTTCATGTCATGAAAAAAGGCGATGGCGGAGCATATGCGTAGGAAAACATTTTATGAGCACCACGTTCATGTAACAACCTCTGACAGAGGCTTTAAATTAAGAGCCTGCAAGGGGACATTCTGAAGTCATAAATCATACTGCAAGGGAAACAGAGAAAGAGGGGAAGGTGCTCCCCACCCCTTCCACTACCCTGGGCCAGAGTCCATGAGCCTTCACAACCCCGGGGACTTGAAGACTGCTGACATTGGGCACAGAGCCACCAGGAAGAAATGGCAATGCGGGTGCCCTGGGAGATTTCTGCAAGTCCCTGAAGGCTGACCTGAACTAGTTCCAGCCAGCTTGAAGAAGAAACCCATCCAGATGAGGGAGAGAATTTGGAAAAACAGTGAGTGGGGGGTTCAGTAAGCTAAGGCAAGGTTTGTGGATTTTTTTCCCATTCATTTGCCTGTTTGTTGCTTTATGACTGCCAACCCAAGCCAAGTGCCCCTCCAAGGAAAAGACAGGATCTCAGCTAAGTGCAGACAGTTTGTCTTCCAACAGAGGGCAAAAATTTCCCCCTACAGCCATAGAAAAATCATTTAGACTAATAATAGTCAAAGCAGATATTCATGGAATAATGGTGCCAGACAGTACACTAGGGGCTATCTTTGCTCAATCTCTGTGTTCACAGGAGGAAGGTACTTTTTTTTTTTTTGTCAATGAGCCCATTTCATTGATGAGTAAGATAAGCTTGGGAGAGATTCATGAACTGTCCCAAATTCAGTCAATGCAGAGAGAGTGGTCAAGGCTTCCTGGAGCCATGCTGGTCTTGCTAATCTCAGAGAGAATCGGCTGGAGAGAAGCCATCAGGTTAGTTGGGGTATCCCGCTGTGAATCACAGGTTACTTTCTAGGAAAAAGCATTTCATGTTCAAGTTTTTCTAGATGGTTCCCAGGTCAGTCGACTCTAAATTTTCTGTGTTCTAAAACAGGTAAGCCAAAATCCCTAGCTGCCCAGTGCATCTCTGCACACTGACCTCTATGTCTCAGAACCCTCAGGGCCACATGTGTTACCCAGCTACCATTACTGATGATACCTAATGGTCAGAGGAATAGTAATAGCCAGACTTGGCACAGGGTTGCCCACAGACCAGGTATGGTGCTGGACACTCTGCAGGTATAGACTCAATCCAGCCAATCACAAGCCTTGGTGGTTGTGTTTCACTACACTTCCTGGGCGGAGGGGTCCTGAACCATAGACTGGCTGGTTGAGTCATATCAGGTAAGGGCTCACAGGGAGCAATGAGGATGGACCCAGGCTCTCATGCTCTGATCAGGGTTCTGCTTTCATCATGTAAGGTAATGGAGATGGTAGGGACATGCCATTAGATGCTACAAAAGAAAAAAGCCATGATGAGCTTTAAGCCTGCTTTGCTTCAAGGTAGGTCTGTCTGATTCAGATCCTGGGCACAAAAGACTGGAAATAGTTGGGCCAGAGTGATAGCACAGTGGTAGGGCATTTGCCTTGCAAGCAGCTGATCCAGGATGGACCTTGGCTCAATCCCTGGCATCCCATACGGTCCCCTGAGCCAGAAGCGATTTCTGAGCACATAGCCAGGAGTGGCCCCTGAGTGTCACAGGGTGTGGCCCAAAAAGAAAAAAATAAGATGGGAAATACTTAAGGGCAAACCTCTGTGGTTCCTGCTCCTTACCAACTCTGGCTCAACAGGTGAGCCATGACAGCTTGGTTTCAGAGTACATAACAAGGATTTAGCCCAAAGAATACCCTTCCCACATTGCTCAAGGTCTTTGCTGTACCACCTGCAGACACAACACAGTTCTCTTAAAACATTTCTTACAGGACCCCCAGACAATGTTGAGCAAACACCAAATAAGGCATGGGAGCTGGAGAAGGAAAACCTGTTCTTTGACTCAACCTGGGAAAAGCTGCACTCAGACCTCAGATGATAAAGAGCTAGATTTTCTTTGGGAAGAATTCAGTAAAATGCCTGAGAAATCAGAGCAGTTTATTTGTGTTTTCTTATAAAAAGGAATTGTCCCAACAAGCCAAGAATATTAAGAAGAACACTAGCATTGTGTTACCTGCAATGACCCTGAAACCCCTTCAAACAGCTCACACCCACCCAGGCTCTTATCAACAATGCATAAAATGCTGCATGATAACCCAAAATAACAAGCTGCATGCTTAAATAAAACAGCTCCAAAATCACAACATGAAATTCCAGAAGCGTAAGAAATCGTGTGGCTCTCTCTCTCTCTCTCTCTCTGGGCCTGTGTGTGTATTTTATATGTTTTAATATGTTTTATGTTCCATGCACCTATATATTAATTTAAGTTAACCTCAAAAAAAAAGGTGTGTGTTTGTGAGTTTACTCATGTTTGAGTATATGCTATGTGGGAAGGACTTCAGAAACCTACAGAAGGCAAAGGAAGACCATGCTTAGACCATGCTAACTCCCCAGTGCAGAATGGTACCCCAGAAGGGATGTTGTTGTGACTGTTTTGGGGGTGATTTATGACATCTCACCAAGCAGACCCTTTGGGTTTATTTAGCCACATGAGGTATCAACACCTACAGTTTCAAGCCAACTCTAAAGAGTTTAGGTCAACTCTGAAGAGCTTATTTTTCTCATTTGTGCCCTATCACAGGTTGGACAGAGTAGCCCTAGAGAACCAAGTTTTCAAGCCCTATGTGCAAGGTTCCGTCCTTCCTCTATAAGCTTTCCAATAGGCATTGAGCTATCCTTTGGCATCACCTGAGTCTCCCAGTCACCTAGAGACTTCTAAAGAAGAAAGGAACTTCTGAACCATGGCTCAGGGCTTCCTTGAAAACAAAGGCAACCAGTGAGTCTATGAGAGGTTTAAGGTAGAAACATACTGACAACCCATAGAGCAAAGCCAGGGGTCAGAGTAAAGGGTGGGGCATTTATTTGCTTGCATGGTTCTAATCTAAGTTCTATCCTTGACTTCCCATATGGTCCCCTGAACCCACCCAGGAGTGATCTTTATTGTTTTTGTTTTGGGGTCACATCCGGCAGTGCTCAGGGGTTATTCCTGGCTCTCTGCTCAGAAATCACTCCTGGCAGGCTCGGGGAACCCTATGGGATGCCAGGATTCGAACCGCTGTCCTGCAATCAAGGCAAACGCCTTACCTCCATGTTATCTCTCCAGCCCCAGGAGTGATCTTTGAATACAGAGCCAGGAGTCAGCTCTGAGTGCCATGAGGTGTGGCCCAAAACAAAACAGGGGAGAAAAAAAGAACAAAGCCAGCCTTAGAATTTCTGTTTGGTATAGAGGAGGAGTAGTGGGGCTGAGAAAATAAGAAGCTGAAGGTACAGACTTAAGTCATCTCTCCCACTAGCATGGACCTCTCTGCCTCCTCTCACCAAAGGGCCCTTTCTCTCTGCCTCCTTTCATCACAGGGCTCTTTTCTCCTTTGAATAGGTTGTCTAACCTAGAAAGTGATATGGAGAGTGTCACCTCTCAATAAGAACATGCAAGGAGATGTGGGTGTGTGCTAGAGGAGCACCCCCCCCCTTTCTGGGAAACTAACTGACTGAGAGGAGAGACCTCTCTGCAGCCATGCCCCTGCCAATATGGCCCTGGTAGTCACCAAATACTGCTCAAGCAGCATCAGTGCTCACCAGGTTGAGCATCTGTCCTCCTTGGCTAGACATCATCAGGAGTAACCCCACCCAGGCTACCTGAGTATGGCTTGGAAGCTCTCTTAAACAAACAAACAAACAAATAAAATGAAGCCATGATAGTAGATGGTCCCTAGGCCCTTCTCATTGTCATGTTCCACTGTGTTGTACCCTGATAGGGTGGGGTTTGCTTTTTCATCGCTCAGAGGCCAATTCACAACCAGAGAGTCCCTTGGTTGGTCCAGTGGAAGCCAACCAAAAAGGGCTAAGTGAAGCCAGGTGCTGGGGCTCTCACCAGGCTCTACCTTGAACTTAAACCGCCTCCACAGTCATGCCCACAGGCCCATCTGCCTTGGCTCAGAGACTCATTGGCAGAGCTTAACCATGTTCCTGAAGCCTCTCATCAGGCCACAGCTAAGCACACAAACTCAGATATATCTGCTGTGGGTGCAGGTACTTGGCATGATGCTAGGAGAAAATGTCACAGGAGAGGAAGAAGTTACAAATGAATCCAAGTGCTACACAATGAGTCTCTGGACCCGAAAATGGCCATGTCTGATAGCCATCCCTCCCCCCTGTTCTCTTCCTCCACAGACAGAAACTCACTTCCTGGGGCATAGAGGAGAAGAAGACTCATATTCCAGAAGCTATGGCTCCTGGTCAGGACTGTTCTCTGAAAGGATGGATGTGCTTTGAAGAAATGAGCCCCCAAAACATCACTGACTCACAGTTACTCAGATTTGTGCAAATACTGTCTGAGGACTTATGCCCAGTCAAAGAACGTGATGACTCTTCTGCCCTAAAGACTCACAGATATCTCAGTGTTTTGCATTGACAGGGTCTGAGCAGTGGTAACCATTGACTATGTTTTTCTAGGTCACTTGGGTTGCCATTACCAGACGAGCTCTGTTATTTAAGGACAAGAGCCACACAAAGAGGAAGGAGTGGACATAGACCAAGCAGGCAAAGGGAAGGGGTGGTTTTTAATTAGTCAAAACCAACTCCTAACTTTACATTTACCCTCTGCAAACACTAACAACACATGGGTGTGTAAACTATATATATATATGTGTGTGTGTGTGTGTATATATATATATATACATACACATGTATATGCATACACATATCCTATCTACTTGCAAAGTCATTTGACAAGAACAGCAAACAGTTCAAATCATATCTGTTTTCTAGCAAACCGGAAGGAACCAATCACCAACCTTGGTGGCACCTTTGATTCCCATTACAGCAGCAGAAGCCAAAAGGAAACTTGACCAAAAGGCGCAGACACTTAACTATAGAAACACACTTGCTGGTCAAGCAAGTTCTAGATTCTGGGTCACATGCTAAACACACCTCTACCAGATGCTCTCAGGTTGATAAGGGGACGATGTGCAAGGAAGGGACAAGGCAATTGCCAAAGCTCATATGAAAACATGCAGAGTAAAAATGGAGATGGGGGCCAAGCTCTTTGGCCTTCCACATATGAATAGTGCCTCAAAGCAAAAGGAAAACTCAAAACACTGTCCCACAGAAAATCCCAGTAAAGACCCCTACCCCCATCCCTATCCCATATCCTTTCTACTGGCCACAATGGACCAAGACACCTGCCTAAGACAGATGGGCAGACATCCAGAAGGCCAGTTATAGAATAAACACCCAAGGCTTATTTTTTATATGGATATTTTAAAGGCACACAAGTCCAGACCCGCTGGGCTGCTAACGTTAGTGAATTACTCATTCTTCCTTCCAATCACGTCATGTGCAGGACTCCAGGTGGCTGTGGGGTATTTGCGTACAACAGCTACCGCTGCTTTCCCTGAGAGCTGTTTATTTTTCCAGGCCTCAGGTCATTACATCAGCTGTGGTTTCTGGGCAAGCCCAGAGTGTGTGTGTGTGTGTGTGTGTGTGTGTGTGTGTGTGTGTGTGTGTGTGTGTGTGTGTGTGTGTGTGTGTGAGGGGGAGCAAGGATCCAGCCAGGCAGTGCAGTTGTCTCAGTGACCCCAAAGCTGAGAAAATTATCTTTCTGGCTGGACCTTTCCTTGGGGAGGTCGAGCTGAAAAATGGTGTAGAGGTGCAGTTTATGCAGGAAAGGATGGAGAGAGGCACACAACTGACTAGTCTGGTCAGTGGATGTTGTGTTAGGATATAAGAGTCAGGGCTAGTTTTCAGTAGCAGCATATTTCTGCTATGGCCTCTCAATGGTTGTGTCTTGGCTTCTGATCACAGTGACTGGTTGGTCAGGTGGGAGAGATGGGGAGGAAGGGCTCAGGACTTTGTACCTCTAGCCATAAGGCCAGGTTCTAGAAGCCCAAGGTCAGATCAGGAAATAAATTACATAGCAAAGATGTCCGAAAGGAAAGAAAGAGGCCAAGAAGGAGGCTGGAAAATCAAATAACCCTCCAATACTGCAGGAGAGAACCCACTGGACAAAGGGGAAGGGTTCTGTGCCCCTGTAACACCCTAATGCACAGACAGCAGAGTTAAGTCTCACCAGCACATTCCTGAGATTGCATTTTCCCAGAGCAGAAAGCACAGAATTTCATCATTCAAGGGGGAAAGCAACTTATAAATCACAGCTGTCGGATACTTTTGGGGAGGGACCAGGGTGGTAAGTGGTACTCAGGGCCTGGGGGCAACTCCCAATGATATTTGGCCACTGGGCCCAGTGGTTCAGGCCAAGGTTGAGGATTGGTGATGCTGAGGGGGTCTCCATATCAACACCCATTTATACTTGGAGATCCTCATGGGGCCAAGATTTGAACTAAGTTTCCCATACACCCTGACAGCTATGATAGCTCTCCTGCCTCTATAACTGTGGTATCAATAAAGTCTTTTTGTGTTAATGTTTGCACATAGAAGCAAACATGAGATGAAGATTTGAGAGGAATTCAATTTTTTTCCATTTCTTTGATCATTCTACTACTCTATTTAATAAAGATTGTTTTCTTTGGGGGGTTTTGGGTCACACTTAGCTACACTTAAAGATCATTCTTGTTGGAGTACAGGCGGAACATATATGGTTCTGGAGATCAAACTCAAATCAGTCATGTATGTGTAAGGCAAGTGCTTTATTCTCTCTCTGGGCCCCTAAAGCTTTTTTGAGGGGGCCACATCCAGTGATGCTCATGGAGTTACTCCTGGCTATGTGCTCAGAAATTGCTTCTGGCTTGGAGGACCATTTGATCCAGGGATCAAATCGAGGTCCATCTTGGATCAGTCAGCCACATGAAAGGCAAATACCCTTCCGCTGTGCTATTGCTCTTGCCCCTT
Source organism: Suncus etruscus (assembly GCF_024139225.1). Lineage (NCBI taxonomy): Eukaryota > Metazoa > Chordata > Mammalia > Eulipotyphla > Soricidae > Suncus > Suncus etruscus. Next base: position 14,252,980 of record NC_064850.1, on the reverse strand, counting down.
ATTTCCATTTCTTTCATCATTCTTCTCTATTTAATAAAGACTATTTTCTCTTGTTTTTTTTTGGGGGGGTTACACATAGCTATACTTAGAGATCATTTCTGTTGGAGTACAGACAGAACATATATGGTTCTGGAGATTAAACCCAAATCTGTCATATATGTATGGCATGTGCCTTATTCTCTGTACTATCTCTCTGGCCCCCTAAGGTGTGTTTTTTTTAAATATTTTTATTCCAGTTACCTGAAAAACCTTCTTGGTATCCAGCCCCTGATATAAAGAACTCAGCTGGAGCACCTGATTAAAAATGGGGTGGTCACTTGTATGAACCTCTGATATTGAGATCCAAACCCACCAGCTGGGAAACTGCTAAGGACTTCACAGGCAACACAGGCCATGGGGAACACGTGACTGCGCCTTCAGACAAGGAGCAAATGCTCCAGGAGGGGAGAGGGAGACGGGACACGTCTGTAGGCGTGTGTCATGTTATTGCAAAACCTCAGCTGCCCAGTGGAACCCTTCCAACATCAACAGTCCCCAGGCCAGAAAACAAACCTGGCGTCACAGGGTCTGAGTGTGAAAGAAGGGTATTTGGGGTGTAAAAGAAATGGGGATGGCCTTTTTGCCTCTGAAGGAGAGAGTTCAGGAGACAAGTTCTCACCCAGACAGCTTCTCAGTGTGCAGCATAAAACCCCAAAGTCACAGACTCACATTCCCCTGATCCCAGAATCTTTCTTCTGGCACTAATAGAAAGCTCTCAAGGAGCTGAACCCAGGGGGCCCATTGCTGGTCAGACACAAGTTATCTTCAAAGTTCATCTGCCTTCTCATCACACCAGAGGCCCCAACGGTAAAGTGGTGAAAACACTACAGAGAGACCGGTCACCAAAAGTGCCTTTGTACTTCTAATCATTTATGGCAATCTACTACGTGTTGGTACTTTAGCCAGAGAGTGAAATCTTCAGGAAAGTTCTTCAAGGCACTAACAATTAAGCTCTACACAGAAGGAAATCAACACTTGGGAAAGGTGACTCAGCTTCTTGCTAGGAAGACAAGGCTATACCAAAGCCCTTCCTAGGACCATTAATTGACTTAATTCTATTTGCAAAAGCTTCCCAACCCACCTGCTGCTGGTAAAGAGAAAACTCAGAAGCCTTCCTTGGGAGCCCATCTGTGAAAGTGGTATCAGGAAAACTGCCAATGCCCGTGGAGTCTGGGCAGTAGGATCAATAGAACTCCTGGGCTAATGGGACTCTTATTTGGAAATATGCCTTACTTCTGACTGATCCAGGAGAGATGCCCAAGATACTTGAGAAAGACATCCCCACTACCACCATCACATACACCCTGAGGATCCCCCCATTGCTACCTTCACTGCCCACAGCAAGGAATTCTTTTCCTGTCAAGGCTCAGATAATAAATATTTTGGTTTTGCAAGGAAGGCCAGACCATCTTGGTTACAACTGTTTAGCTCTACCACTATGCATGAAAATAGTCACAGAACATACATTTTTTTAAATGGGTATGGCTGTTGTCCGATACAACTTTTTTGCCAAAAAAAAAAAAATGCAGGCGGCCATACATGCCTTTATGACACCTGATCTTTTATGTAAAGTTCCAGAAAATGATAGAGGACCCCTCAGTGAATATGACCCTTTGGCCCAGACAAAGAAAGTCTCCCAATTTATTAGGTTGCCCCATAGGTATCAAACTCTGATCTTTAACACTGGTGTCAGTCTCTTCATCCAATTATCATGCAATACACAAAAAGTTTACACCATAACCTTGTAGACCTAATTGGGGTCAACTAGGGAAAAGTAGCCAGGTGGCAAGCCCCCTCCCATCACACACACACACACACACACACACACACACACACACACACACACACACGTGTGAAGGTAGCTGAGTAGAGGTATTCTCCCACTGTGAATACACTCATCTAGTTGGAAAGTAAAGAGGAGAGGTAAAAATGGAGAACAAAAGGACTCAGATGATAGCAAACACCACCAACTATTTAACATCGCACTGGAAGCACACAGAAAACAGTCCAGGGTTAGAGAGACAGACACAGGCTAAAGCTATGCTTTATAAGAAGCTAACCCCAATTGATCTCCAGCATTACATACAATCTCTAAATCACTACTAGGAATGAACAACATCTCCTTCCCAACCCCCACAGCTCAACCAGACAGTCGTTTCATTCCCAAGCACGAGCCTCTCTGGCCCCATCACTTAAAATTTCTGACTAGGATGTCACTCCCACCTCTTTCCTGCCAAATCTTCATCTATGAAATGAGGACACTAGAAATACTTATGTCAGTGACAGAGAGGGTGAGGATGAGGTCGTCCGTGTAAAATTCTGCAGGCTGTGACACGGAGGAACAGCGATGACAGGGAGGATTCTAATTTTACTGATAATGAGGAATATGCTAATCTTTTCTCTTTAAGCAATCAAACACATGGAATTAGACACTAAGAGATAGAAAAGACTAGCTATGAAGCCCTTGTCTTGCAGAATAGAGGGGAAGAAGAGGAATCAACCAGTGACAGATGAAAAAGGAAATTCAGGGAAACAATCGCTAAGTGTCAAATTAGTGTCAAGGTGCTGTTACGAGTTCAGAGTTTCCCCTTAAATGAATCAAACTTGATAACAGAATGAGAACTAATTTGCACACTCGGGCTTACAAATCTGTTAGGAGTTCAAAGATTTGGTGATGAATGGATGGGGAAACCAGATAGTACAGACACCAAAACTATGTCTCACTTTTGCCAAGCAGGGAGGCGGGAGTAGAAGAATGTTCTTACAAATGTCCTGATAGATTCCCACACCCTTAGGTTAACAGTCACAAATTCTTTCTCAGTTGAAGAATTCTCACTATAATAACTGTTATACTCCCACTTTCCTGACAATAATGATGATGATGATGAAGGAGATAAATATGTGTACTGATGTACTGTTATAACTTAGCCAGATACCCTTTAAGAACCTATAGACACTGTCACAGTTTCTGATTGATCACTGTCCTTCAGAGATCAGTATCCCCAATGATCATGGAGGATGTGTTATCTGAGGAAATTGAGTGTCATTAAGTGGAGTCAGAAAGCCAACCAGGATCAGTTTTTCTGATCCTGATGACTGAGCTTTAACCTCCACACAACATTGTTCAAGACTGACCCACAGGAATTTGTCCACATAATTTTATTCTCACTCCATCCTCCCAAGCCTCTCCCAACTTGTAGACTTTAATTCAAATGGGGACTCAGGCCTGTTTGGCAATCATCCTCACCCACAGAAAAGAATTCATCCATTTGAAAGGCTGTTTGGATTCAGCACAAAGGCTCAATCACACAGGCTCTCTCAAGTCCCCACACTATCACTTTGAGGACTGAGCTGGCCTCGATAAACTTGGAGGGGGCAAGGACAACACACTCATCATCAACCCTCACATGAGACTCAGCCTGCCAGTTGAGAGGACTTATCTCTAGTGGACACATTTTCCTCTCTACAAGGGAAGAAAAGGTGGTGGCAAAATTTAACTACCAGGCAGGCATAAAGTATGTCAAGGCCCATTTATCATAGTGAAGTCATATTGGAAAAACTATCAACCCAAAGAAAGATGCGGATTGGGTCTGTGAGACATTTTTCTGATAAAAAAAATATTTTTGACTTTTGTCTTCATTTATAGTAAATAAACTACAAATAAGTCTTATAAATAGGATGACTCTTCAAAAAGAATCCCCTTAATATAAAGAATCTAGCCAGTACCAAACTTGAGTATTCACAGGACCCTGCTGGCTGAGGTTGAACAAAAAAGACATGACAGCAAGCAGCTATAAAGAGCCATCAAAATACACTGAAGAACTAGGAGTCAGGAGTCTTGAAGTCATATGTTTCTGTGTTCAATAATTCTTTAAAAATTCTTCTGTATAGTATATAGAAAGTAAATTCAAACATTAAAACAGGTGTTTGGTTTGGTTTATTTGTTTCAGCCACACCTGATGATTGTTAGAGATTACTCTTGACTCAGATCAGAAGTCACTTCTTGTGGGCTTGGGAGATCCTTGGTGATCCTGGGGATCAAACCCAAGTTGGATGTGTGCAAGGCAAATGCCCTATTATCACTCCAGCCTCTGCTTTTCCTTCTTAGTCATAGCAGGGGCCACACCTCATGGTGTGGGGTCCAGAAGTGTCAGACATGTCATTATTCCCAGCTAGGGCCTTATATATACAAGGCAGGTGCACCACCATGTAATCCACACCCCCAACCCCAGGTCAAAAGTTTTTTTTAGCTAAAAAGATCATTTACTCAAAAAAAAAAAAAGATTATTGCTCTCCACCCCTCTCCCCTGCCTTCCCATCCCTCTCCCCTCCCCTTCTCTTTTGTCTCCCACTCCTGTTCATCTCTCTCTCTCTCTCCTCTGCCTCCCCCCCCCCCAACTTTGGTCCTTAGCCCTGCTTCCCTTCTTTTCGCCCCTGCCTCTTCACCCCTCTTCTCTGCCTCTCTACCCCTCTCCCCTACCTTTCTCCCCTACTCCCCGCCCCTCTCCACCTTCTCTCTCCCCTGCCTCCCACCCTTCTTCCCTGCCCCTATTCCCCTTCTCTAAAAGAAAGGGAAATTAAAAAAAAATTATGGAGCTAGTCATGAGAAAAAAATTAAAGTTGGAAGGTGTTAAGTCATCAGACCTCATTTTAGGGCTATAGAAAATGAAGACCAGACAGGTTAAGTAACTTTCTCAAGCCTGTAGAGTGAGTATTCATGGTGCAGCCACTGGATTCATGTCCATTATTTATAATAAATAAATAAATAAATAAATAAATAAATAAATAAATAAATAAATAAAGCCATTACTTACCTGAATTTCTCACATTGGTGCTGTTCAGTTTGGAGTCCTTGATTACCAAGTGTTTAATCCATAGAGTAGGAGCTGTGATTTCTGGGGATAAAAAAAGAAGGAAAGAACAAAAATAAAGTCTAGGCAAAAAACATAACTTGGCGCTTAACTCCTAGACACTTTCAAAAGTTTGTTGAGAAGCCTGAGACATATATGATATGTATATGTAAGGACATATATGATATATGATATGATATGGACTCTCCCTCAATTCATGTCCACTTTGTTCCAACACCCTCCATCTCTTTCACTGAAACCACCCAACGCCCAACTACTTTTTGGTGTCAACAAGGCCCTGCACACCAAGAGGCAGAGTGGTCAGAGCCCAGTACTGAACTGCTCCATCCAGGAATAAAAATATTATCCCGGGAGGCAAAGATCATGGGCCAAGCCAACTCTCTCAGCTGCTTCCCTGGAAGAAGATTTAAAGGGAATAAATTAACGACTCAATGCCAAATAAACCACAGTGACCATTTTGGAGGAAATGACTGAGCCACCACAGATTTCAGCTTGCTAAAATTCTGGTCCACATGGAAAAGAAAGTAAAGGCTCTGCGGTGTGTTTTGACTCTGTTTCTCAGCATTTCCCACTGCTTCCTTCCATCCTAAGAGTTTTGGAAGCCCATTGGCTCTCCGAGACTTGAGTCTCACAGAGGCCATGTGATAAAAATCTGGAATGACCTGGACACACAAAAGAGGGGCAAGATCTTTAGAAAGGGTATTGCCCTCCTGATCCCCAATGATCCAGGACCTTAGTAAATCACAGAGATATTTAAACTTCTAGGCATGAACATTAGTTTCAGAAAAGGATCAGTTGCAGAAGATATGTGATATTTCAATCCTTCTCTCTAGATATGGGCCTGTGCCTGGAACCCCCTTCATCACAATGCCCAGTCAGTGGCATAATCTTATAGAACAGATTATGTCTCATGATCCAGGCCTGGATACACAGCTGAGAGCTGTCTATGGCTTGGCAGTACATCTTTGTTAGACTTTCTACAAACTGAATTCTGCTCCAAGCTTCCTGATCTTCCCACTGGGAATGGAGTACTTACTAAGCAAAACACACTGAAGAATGCAGGGTAAGCTTCTGCATTCTATGATCTTCCTGGACACTACTCACATCTCCGGGGAGATCTATCCTCCATTTTGCCAGCAGCCATCACAATTTCTCTTGACCTAGACTTTTCCCTCTCCAACTGCCTTGATTCAATTTTCCTGGTTTCTTTCTTACTACTTTTCCCACTCTACCTCCTCTCCATCATCTCATCTCCAAGGTCCACATCTACCGGACCTGAATACCCTGGTTCACATTCAGGATCTGGCTTAAGTACCATCTATTCACAAGGTGGTTTTTCAGGCCATATTTATTTATTTTTTTCATCTTTTTTGGGGGGTGTGGGATGGTGCTGAGCCACACCTGGCTATGCTTAGGGCTTAGTCCCGGTTCTATGTTCAGGGATCACTCCTGGTGATCCGGAGGAGACCATATATGGTACTGGGAATCAAACTGAGGTCAGTGCATGCAAGGCAAGTACCCTACCTGCCATACTATCTCACCAGTTACCTATTATCTCTTTTTCTCCATACAAGTTATTTATGCCAAAAATGGATGCCATGTAATTAACACTGAGAGCGCTTTCATAGAGAACAAAGAATTTAATTTGACTTATTTCCCTCTTTTTCGCCAGTGTGGCTGATTCTTTGCCCACAAAGAGCAGGCGCAGGAGCAATGCTAACTCATTTGCCAAAAGAACACCACCCGCCTGACTGTCTTTGTCAGTCTGGGCTCCTTGATCTTGGCAGCTTGAAGGGTCCATCCAGGCTGTGTTATTGTTGGACATCAGCAGTCAAGCAGGAATCCTGGGGAGAACAGAGGGACCTTTCCAAAAGGGGAGAGTGAACCAGTTCCTGGGAAGACCATCGTTTTTATAAAGGTTAAAACAACCCCACTTAAACTGGAAAAAAAAACTTACATTATAGATAGAGAAAATAATAATGAAGCTTAAACAAACAACCGAAGGAAAGACTTTCCCTAGATCTAAAGTGGGCGAAAATGGGCAGTCGGAAATGCTGCATGTTTGAGCTTACCATCTCCGTCGAATACCGGCTGAGTTTCCACCGTAGGTGTCGGCTTAGACCCGTCATCTGAATTGAGGGTTAAAAAGAATCGAAAAGAAACTACCATTATTGAGGTAAATACTATCTACTCTCCAGCACTGTTGAATGGTTGGGGTTTGCACATGGCCCGGCCGAGTCCCAGAAAAGAGTACTGGGACTGGAGAAAGAGAAAGAGAGAAAAATGAGGAAGGGAAGCGATAAAGAACAAGTAGAAAGAGAGTCACAGAGAGATCCCCCACAGGAAGAGAAACCCACATATGTGCTGTCCAGCCCCAGGAGGGCGGAAGGGAGCTCAGCTGGCCTGACTTGGCACAAGCCTTCTCCCCACTACTACCCTCCCTGTGGGAAGCCAAGAGCAATGCCTTTCCCAGCAACACTGAGTTCTGGCCTGACATTTGAGGATAAGGGTGGCACATGTGTGGCATCAAATTGTTAAAGTCCCTGGGTCCTTTCTGCCCTTCTGCAAAAGGCAGCAGGCCATTATCCCCCCACAGTGGCCCTTATCAAAAAAGTTAGCACAGTGACGCTGGTGTGCGCACTGGCGTAGCTCACACTTGAATGCAGTTTAATCGACACAAATTACAGGGCAGGTATCAATCAACCTGTTAAAGATGAGATGATGGTGCCACTGCTCTCTTCCAAAATTCTGCCATTTTCTCGTCGTCCTCTTAAAAATTGATGTGTGTATGTGTGTGTGGGATGGGGGGGGGGGGGACGGGGACAGAGCGATTATACAGCATGGAGAGTGCTTGCCTTAAATGCAGTTGACCAGGGTTAAATTTATGGATTCCCCATATGCTGCCCTGAGCTCTGCCAGGAGTGATCCTGGAGTGAATGCAACAAAGGGGGGAAAAATGTGAAAGCAGCCTGTGGCTGGCTCATGGAACTGTGGAGGATTGGGGATATTGAATCCATTTAGCTCAGAAACAGCACAGCATACTTCTAATTCACAGGCAGAGGTGTAGGAACATAGATTGGGAGGGGACATGACAAGGTAAGTCTCTGAGGCTTTGTTTTGGGATTTTCTTTGTTTTATATTTGGTCACAACTAGTATGTTCAGGGGTTACTCTTGGCCTTGCCCTGAAGAATCACTTCTGGTGTGTTCGAGACACCATGTGGGATGCCAGGGATTGAACCCGGTCAGTCACATGCAAAACAAGCACCTTACCAGCTGTACTATCTCTGCGGCCCTGGGGCTCTTGGATTTCTAATTCTGGAAGATAAAACAAGGGGTTCTCAGGAACAAAGTCCTAATATTTCTCTTCCTTTAATACTGGCAATTCTCCACAGAGCTATTGCTTCTGCAGGTCAGGAATCGAAGCAAACCTGATTCTCCTTTCAGGATTCTGAAGTATTTCCGTCAAGACCTGCCACCCAACCTTAGCTGAGAGCAGTGTATCTCAACTTGTTTTTCAGTACCACCCACCTACAGAGCATTTTCAGACATTTTATTTTATTGAACAATCATTCTAATGACATTTTAATTGCAAAGATATGCTCTATTTATCTGCATATGGGAAGTATACCTTCACTTGATGTGCATAAAGAGCACAGTATCTGATGCTCTCACAAAATTCAATCTTACCTCATGGGTGAAACTATCTTTGTTGCATGGAGAATATCTTTTGCAATTTTTTCTATTTCTGCCTTCAATGTCAGGAGGGGAGAATTGTACCCTGGGCTCAGGGAATTTGATGATTATACCATCCCTTTCTTCCAAGGTCCCAGAGGTCTTTGAAAACTGAGATCTATATGATTATTCTCCAAGCATTACAGAGAATTTAAATTTTCCAATCATTCCATGATGACAGTCAGATTATATTCATAACAATGAGCTAGGAAAAGCTCCCGGAACCTTCATGACTTTTCTGCATCATGAGGGTGGGGATAGAAAGAACAGGGTCCCACTCCCTTTCTTTAGCCAACTGCCCTGAACTTGGGTTCATAATTAGAGAGTTGAGGGACTCTTCACCCACGTAGAGACTAAGGCCAGCATTGCCAGTTGTGTGACACCTGATTCCACAATGATTCTCAGGTGCTGACACCCAGACCTGGCTCTCATGAAGAGGAGCCTTGGTTGTCCTTATCCAAGGAGATGACATAGCAGGAAGGCAGGAGCCACTACAGTGGATGTTTTATTTGCCTCCAACCAGAGCCCTGACCAGGCACCTACTGATGCCAAACCTGGTAAGTTTGATCTGGAAATCACTAAGGGAGAATAAACACATTCTGTGGAGAGAACAGAGCCCCACAATGTCATGTCTTAAACAGCATCACTTCCCCTGGCTCTATTAACACCTCTCTCTATTGAACTCCTCGAGCCATGGAGGAAAGACTTTTGGCAACTGCAATGTACAATTGGTTGTTCTCACTGGCTGCAAAGTTTACAGTCTAAATAGCTCAGTGATTGGCCCCCTTTGAGCAAAGTGCTTTCATTTTAGAAGTCTTCTAGAGGAACAAGGGGAAAGGAAACCCAACATCCCGACCGGAAAAGACCAACAGTTAGAACCCAAGTGGAAAATGGCACATGAACTATTTTTAATATTTGGTTAAAGTGCCTCCAAATTCTAAGGTCTGACTCTCTCCCTGGAGCAGGAGAAACATGCTGCCACTTTCTCCCATAGTCCCACAGAGGGGAGTGTGGGACTGCCTAGCTGGTTCAGTGATCAAGACCAACTGATCTCCGCAGGAGACCCAGAAAGTGTAGAAAGTGAATCATCCTTCAGCGGGTGGGTCACCACGGGTGAAGAGCCACCCGGCTGCACTGCTTGGAGAGACCTGAGGGCAGAATCTTTATGAAGCGAGAAAAGACAGGGAGTGCCAGGAGAGCCACCTGTGACACTCAGCATGCCCAGAAGAGGGGAACCAGGCCAAAGCCAATAGCACCCTTTGCCCATCATCTCCGGACACCTGGGCTGCCAGCTTCCAAGCTGGCAAACAAGCGTCCCCTTCTACTAACAAGGGCCCCCAGGCTAAGCTCCAAGGTCCACATGGTTCTGCTTCATGGCAGCCACCCCATACACCACTCTGGGGACAGAAAAAAAAAACCATCCCCACAGGTGCTCTAACCTCTTCCCACCCCCTAGGGCATAATTTTACATCTTATAAGTGGGGGTAACTTGAACTCTTCATTTTTCTTCTCTGAGGAGTGACATCTATGAAACAAAAGTGCCTGCCTGCTTGCTTTCAGAACTCACTGTGGGGAATCAGAGGTAGTAAAGGGATCTTTTAAAAATTAATTTTTTTAATTGAGAGAGTGACATATACAGTTAAAAAGTTGCTCATGATTAAGTTTCAGTCATACAATGTTCCAACACCATCCTTTCAACAGTGCACATTTCCAGCCACCAATGCCCTCAGTTTCCCTCCTCCCTCTCCCTGTATTCTCTGCCCTGCAGACTTTCTTCTTCTTCTTTTTCTCTCTTTCTCTTCCTTTTTATCCTTTAAGATACTGTGGTTCAGAATATTGTTACTGAAGGGGCATCACATATAGCATTTTACCTCCTTTCATCACCCAATTCTTGTACAATGATCATTTTCAACTGTCATTGTCATAGAGGCTCTTAAAAGAGACAAAGCAGTGGGACTGCAGAATTACAATTCTATCAAAGATCCTAAGTGAAAAGTAAAGCAAATCTTAGATCTCTGTAAAAAGACAACCTGATATTTATATGGCAAGCTGTTTTAGTCAGCATTCTACCAAATGAGTTGCATAGGCAGCTAATAAATACAGCCAAAAGCATTCCAGATCATTACCTAGAAGAACACAAAGTAATACTACAATGAGCCATCATTGCCTTCCCTTTATAGTAGCCTTTTTCTTCTCCTCTCTTTTCTTTCTTTCTTTTTTTTTTTTTTACAAAAAGACCACACCAAGTGTTGGCAGGAATATGGAGAAATGGAAACTCTCATTTGTTACTGGTAGAAATGAAAAATTGAGTAGCCACTTTTGAAAAGAGTTTGGCCCTTTCTTTAGAAAGTTAAGCATAAATTTACCACTCAACCCAGAAATTCCACTCCTGGGAATCTATCCAAGAGAAATGAAAACATGTCCACTCAAAGTTGACATGCTTATATAATTAATCACAGCAACTTTATTTATGGTAGCCTCAAACTGGAAGAAAACTAAGTGTTTGTCAATTGATAAATAGATAAACAAATCGTTACCTATCCACAAATCAAACGTTATTCATCCAGCAATTAAAAGAAATTAAGTACTATCATCTGACAATACAGATGAAACTCCTAAAGTACTAAATGAAAGAAGACATGAACAAATAGTACACATTACATGACTCCATTTATATGAGCTGTCTAACAGAAATTATAGACAGAAAGCAGATGTGTGGTCACCTTGGGTTGGGGCGAGGGGGGAGTGGGGTAGATTTGCAAATAGGCACAAGCTTTCTCTCTCTAAGATGATGGAAATGTTCTCTAGTAATGGTGGCACCACAAATAATTAAATGGACGAAATTCAGGTCTCAGGTGCATTGGTGGAGATAAAAAAAAAAAATACAGGACTAAATACCCAAGCCAAAATCAACAACAATATAATCAAGAAATCCAAACTTTAAGAATATAAACTTGGGGCCGGGAAGGTGGCGCTAGAGGTAAGGTGTCTGCCTTGCAAGTGCTAGCTTAGGACTGACCTCGGTTCGATCCTCTGGAGTCCCATATGGTCCCACCCAAGCCAGGAGCGATTTCTGAGCGCATAGCCAGGAGTAACCCCTGAGCGTCAAACGGGTGTGGCCCAAAAACAAACAAACAAACAAACAAACAAACAAAAAGGATATAAACTTAAAATGGGCCTGTTATTCTGGCAGGCCAGGGGACTGTTGTGTATGTAAATATTTTGGGGGATTACTATGTTACTCACTCTAAACTGATTGGTGATTGTGCCCTACCCTAGGGTGTGACCTGGCATTCTGTCCCCACCCTAGGGTAGTACCTGATTCTGCTTCCACCATTGAGTGGTATCTGATCCCACCATTGGGTGGTACCTGACTCTGGGGGATAAAAACAAGGGTCTGTGGAAGGCCGAGGCTTTTTGGCTGGAACTGAAGCTGAGTCTTTGGACTTCAGTCTTGTCCACCGAATAAAGCGAATATTTCCACGAGCCTGACTGTCTGCGAGCTGTTTACCCACCGTTTCACGTCAGAACCGTTGGCTAGACAGGGTGGCAGATGCGTGCTCCGAGCTGGAAGAGAAAGGCCTCATCCTCCATCCCTCCATCAGTCAACCTCTTCAGGGGCTGACTTGCAACAGGGGACAAAAGATGGTGGTAGAGGATGCACTCTGGGAACATAGGTGGAGGAAGGTCAACACTGGTGGTGGGATTGGCCCAGATTTATTGTATGTCTAAAATCTAACTATGAAGGACTTTGTAAATCACAATGGTTTCAAGAAAATAAAATAAAATTTTAAGAATGCATTAAATTCACTCAAGTATATATTATCATGGGCAGGTTTTATGCTGTGTGATTATACTTTATTAACACTATTAAAATTAAAGGTGGAGCAATGCCAAAGTCATCTGCCAGAGAAACCATCAGCTTGATGATCTGAACAATTTTTAATCTGGGGCAGTTTTACTTATATTTAAACAATATCTATGCATATGTGTGTAAATATCTATGTACATTTCTGAGTCTCAGTTTCTACGCATATACAAGGTTGATTTGTTGTCTGATACCTATTCCTGGTGATTCTTTCGGATCATAAGTAATAAGACTTCATTTCACTTTAATTCCAAATTATTTCCCCACCCAATGAAAAGAGGAAAAATGCTGAAAAAAAGTCTATTCAAAGGCTACTGTTTTTCATACAGGGAAAAATAAGTAAATGTGTAAAAAAAAAAAAAAAAGCAAATTTCATTTAAAATTAATTAGGTCAACCAAGAGAATTTCTCACAGATGGTGTCATGATCAACAACCATAAGAACGTTATGGGGGAAAAAAGAACATTATGGAGGGGAGCAGAGCTATAGCACAGCGATAGGGCATTTGCCTTGCATGTGGCAACCCAGGACAAACCCAGGTTCGAATCCAACATCCCAAATGGTCCCATGAGCCTGCCAGGATCGATTTCTGAGCACAGAGCCCAGGAGTAACCCCTGAGTGCCACCAGGTGTAGCCCAAAAACAAACAAACAAACAAAGAACATTATGGGACTTAGCAGACAGTACAGCAGTTGGTGCAAATATCTAGTATGTATCTGACCTGGTTCCATGCCCAATACCACTAAACCTCTTGAATATTGCTAAGTTCAGAGACCTCCTTGCATCACTGGGCCCTGATGACCTCTGACCCACCATCCTAGTTGCTAGAAAATTACTGTGAGTAATCCCAGGGCCTCCTGAGCACCATTTGGGAAGACCCTACCCTATCCCCTCCCACCCTCATTAGAAAGAACATTATTGTAGTTTGTCACACTCCAAGTTTCTAATAGGTGGGCTTTCCTCTTCTATTTTCACCACCAGCCGGGGCAGAAGTCAATGGGCTGATAAAAAAAGAGACTGAATCTCAATGCCAGTAAGTGATTTGTCCAAGGTCCCAGAGGCATCCACAGAAGCGGAAAGTGCCCAGACCCAGGGCCACATGTTTGGCTTTCCAAGGTTCCCAGCCCCCATGCATGCTCCATCCTTGCAGGTGCAGCCTTTGCATGGGTCCTGTAAGCTTATACAGACAGCGGGTTTGTATGACAGCACAATTCCTTGCCTGCGAGAAGGCCTGGCCAACGCACAGACAGCTGGAAGTCACTTCGACCCCCAATGACACTGTTCAAAGCCGCCACTGTTTAGCTTTTTGATTCCTGATTGACATTTGCTGGCAAGTGGAGATAAATGCTGGACGGAGGACAATGTTGATCCGCTCTAACTATTCTCAGAGAAAGACTTTTCAGAATAACAAACAAAACCAAACAAAAACCCCAAAAACATTGGTGTGCTTAAGGAACTGAATAGAGTCCAAGAGGTCCAGAGAAGTCGGGTCGGCTCTTTCAAGGGGCTGGCAAGTCCATTGAGGAGTTAATTGTTTGGGTGTACAATGAGTTTATTCTGACCACAAACAAAGAGCTTTCTCTTCCAGGTCCTTCAAAAGCACATGTGTCAAAAGGGGCCAGAGTTAGAATCTGTATTAATGGCATCTTTTGGGGTCTCAGAGACTGAGGAGCCTTGGAGAATGAGGCCAAAAGAAACTACCATCCCCCATCCAGAGATGCAAAAGGTCTCTCAAAATTCCAAGTCCTCATCAATTCTTGGGCTCTGCCCAAACCATGTTCCTCGTTAACCAATGACCCTCCCTCTTGAACTCATTTATGCTGCTATTGGTTAGTTGTCTTTTAGAAAGACATGGAGATAAACTGCCTAGTAGAAGTGCTGGAACATTCTTGCTTTTGAGGGGACCACATTTACGTCAGCACCACTCTCCCCCTCTTAGCATGTGACCTGAGAGTCCAGTGAGGAGGCTGAGATGACTCATTCTGGGCATCTTCTGCAGTCAACTTGGGTCTGCTTGCAAAAAAAAAAATCTCTTAAGAACTTGGTCTGAGTCAGGCCAGGAAGAAGCATGTTATTCAACCTCAGTATTTCCTGAGTTGCTCAGCTATATAGGGGACCTGTGAGAGAAGAAGACATCCAGGAATTCTGGGTCTTAATAAAAGCAAGGTTTGGATTTTGATAAACAGCACAGCAAGAAGGGCACTTGCCTTGCACACAGTCAACCTGGGCTCTATCTCTCCAGCACCTCATATGGAAATTCCTTGCTAATTCCTGAGTTACAGAGCCAGTTACAGAGCATTGCCAGGTGTGCCTCCTAAATAAAAACAAAGCAAGGTTGACACTTTACATTCATCCTGCCTACTTTCTTTTTCACTCGATGTCTAAAGAAGTCAAAACTAGTTTCAAGCTGTGTTTTTTTTTTTTAATGGACCTGGAACTGCCAGAGCAGGTGAAACTTTGGTGGAAATTGTTTAGTAGTGAAAGCTTCCAAATATTCAAATGCTACACTCACACCAACATACTCTGCTTTTTATTTTTAAATACTGTGGTTACAAGGTAGTTCATAATACAGTTGTTTTGCTTTGCTTTGTTGTTTTTTATTTTTCACAGATAAAGTTGTTCATGACTGAATTATAATCATACAATTTACAACAAACTTCACCAGTGCACATTTCCCACCACCCAGTTTCCCTCCCACCCACCCTCCTCCACTTGCCTCTGAGGCAGCCATTTTACTTTACCTTTCTCTCTCTTCTTTTTTAACACTATGGTTTTCACTATTGTTAATGAAGGGATGCCACAGATGTAATTTTATCCCCTTTCAGCACCCAATTGCTTCAAGCTGTCTTGTTTGCAATTAGTTCCCTCACATCCTCAAAGTCCATATCTGCCTGAACAAGAGCAAAATCATGAGGCAAGTGAAAAGGTAGAACAGAATGGAAAAAGAAAGAGGGAGAACTGAGGCATATAAGAAAGAAGGGAATGAGCAGCAGTGGAGCTGTTATTCTGAAATGGTTACAGATCCATAGGGTGTTGGAGAAATAATTTTAAAAAAATCCCATGTATTCCTTTCCCTATTTTCTCTAGAGTTAGCAATCTTAGCTAACAGAATTACATAGGCAATCTGTAAGTTTATCAATAACATCATGACAGTACAATGTCATAATCAAAATATTGATGTTGGTATAAGCCTACAAATCTTATTCACAATTTATATTTTACCAGTTTCACGTGCAATCATCTATGTCTGTGTAAGTATAGATGGCATGTCCTTTTGTTCATTTAGAGATTCATGGCATCGTCACCTTAGTCACAATACAGAACAATTCCATCACCACAAAACTTTCCCTTGCACTACCCTTCTATTATCACATTCCCTTTCTATTTCCTCCAAACCTTTGGCAAACCAAACTCCATCTCTAATCATGATTTATCAGATGAAGTTATGGGAAATAGGAATTTTCGCAATTTTTTTACTTTGGAAATGTCCTTACTGCACAAATCAACCATTTATTCCTCTACATTGCTGTAAAAGGAGTGGTATTCACTGATATGGTCCTATCTCCATTTGTGTTAATCTTTGAAGGACATTTATATAGTTTCTATCTCTGGTTTATTCCAGAAAAAAATCAATGTGCTCATGTGTGTACCATGTTTCTATGAGGACATATCTTTTTATTTTTCTGGAACATAAATTCCCAGGAATTCTATTTCCAAATTAGATAAGTAAGCATATGCTTATTTGTTTCATTTTGAAGAAACCTCCAGAGTGGCTATATCAATTTATATTACCTACAGTATATAAAAGATCATGTTTTTCCATAGCTTGACTGTATGTGGTAGTACCACTGGTTTTTTGTTATTTTTTTAGCTCTTCTAATAGGCACATAATGATAACTTATCATGGTTCTAATTTACATTTCCACATGACAGCTTTGTGAGTGTTTATTTTTCCTCTGTATATGCACTTTGGTGAAATGCCTATTTGTGCTTGTGCTCATGATCTTTAATCACCCCAGCCTCTATATTTTATTTTTTGACATTTATTTTCTACCTCACTTTTTTTTTAATTTAAACATCGTGGTCACAAGGTTGTTCATAGTGCAGTTCTTTCCACAGATAACTTTGTTCATAATTGAGTTACAGTCATACAATATACAACCTTCCCAGTGCTCATTTTCCACCACCAATGTCCCCAATTTCCCTTGCGCATTCTCCCCTGCTTGTCTGTGTGAGGTAGACATGTCTCTCTCTTTCTCTCTCTCCCTCTCTCTCCCTTTTTCCCTCCCTCTCTCTCCCTCCCTCCCTCTCTCCCTCCTTACCTCCTTCTCTCTCTCTCCCTCTCTCCCTCTTTCTTTCTCCCTCTCTCCCCCCTCTCTTCCTCCTTTTTTGACACTGATTTCTGTGCCCATTTTTAACTGTATTTTTTCAACTGCCGAGTTTGAGATTTTCCACAAATTCTAGATATAAATCCTATGTCAGATATGTGGTTTGTAAATATTGGTACCTGTCTGGAGGATTTTTTGTTTTTAACAAGATTCTTCAGAAACCAACGTTTTAATTAAAAGGTTAGGTTTTGGTCCAGGACACCAAAATTTAAGGTTTATCTACTTATAGATTCTTACAGTTTTCTTCTAAAATTTTTTGTAGCTTTACTTTTTATTTTTAGGAGGGGAGATTTTAGAACCATACCAGTTGTATTCAGTGTTTACTCCTGGTTCTGAATTCAGGCATCACTCCTGGTGGTCTTGGGGTACCATATGGGGTGCTGGGAATCAAACCTGTGCTGACTGTGGGCAAAGCAAACACCACATGTGCTGTGCTATTGTTCCTTTATGACTCTTGATTTTCTATTCATGTGTCCTATTATTTTTCTAAACAAATGCTATGACTCACCACTTTTAAAATGTATATTTATTTTTTTAAATGGTTTCAGTTTGGTGGGTCAGGAGATAGAATAACAGCATCCAACCTGAGATTCATTCCTGGCACCTCACAGACACCCAGCCCTGGAAACTTTCCCCACCCCAATCCACCTCCCAGCACCACTAGGTGTGGACCTGAAGGCCTTCAGGGCCTGAACAACAATTGCACTGAACCACTGGCCTATTGATTCAGTTACTGGTGGGTCCCTCTGACCTTCCAAGCACACTGGGAGAACCTCCTGCATGACTTCAGCTTTTAGAAGTTTTAGGTTTATAGCAAAATTAAGAAGATGACATCTTATACAATGATCAACATTCCTTATTTGAGAGCTATATTTGTTACAACTGCTGGAAATATACTGACCATCACAGTCAGCGAAAGTCCATAGTTTGGCTTACAGTTCACTCTTAGGCTTGTACATTCTATAGGAAGTACATATGTAATGACATGCATCCAACATCATCAGATCTCAACTGAGAATTTGTACTGCCCCAAATTCTAGAGTCATCTTCTGTGTTCATCCTATATTTTTCCCAACTCAACCCCTGGCAACCATCTATCTCTTTAGTCTTCGGGGTTTTTCTTCCCTAGATGTCATATAATAGAAGTCTTTGACTTTTAGACTTTATGCTACACTGATGATAGATAAATAGTACTGGCCAAAGGATAGACTCAAAGACCTATACAATAGGATAACAGGATAGGAAAGATATAACCTATATAAGTCATATCTATACAAATAGGTTGGTTCCCTACTCCCCCCACCAAAACAAAACAAAAACTCCAAAGTGAAATAAGATATTAAAGACATCTGTGTTTTTAAAATGTTTTAAAAAGATAGTGAGATCTTCTCAGACTGGTGTGTGTGTGTGTGTGTGTGTGTGTGTGTGTGTGTGTGTGTGCACGTGCGCACCAGAATTGGAATCTCACATGTACAATGCAAGTGCACTACCACTGAACCCATCCCTGACCTACTGCATTTTTTTTTTTTTTTTTGGTTTTTGGGTCACACCCGGCAGCGCCCAGGGGTTACTCCTGGCTTCATGCTCAGAAATCACTCCTGGCAGGCTCGGGGGACCATATGGGACGCCAGGATTTGAACCAACGACCTTCTGCATGAAAGGCAAACGCCTTACCCTCCATGCTATCTCTCCGGCCCCTACTGCATTTTTTATTACAATTTCAGGGGGGGCACACCGGTGGTTCTGGAGAAGGGACATGTAGTTTTACATCAAATTCAGCATTGCATCAAATTCATGTTCTTGCTCATGCATGGCCTGTACTCTATTGCTTCGAGTCAGAACCCCAGCCCTTAATATTGTTTTTTGTGAAAAATGGCATTAACTGTTCTAGGGTCGTTTCCCTTCAGGTAAATATTGCAAAGAGCTGTCCTTGAATCCATCTCCTTTTATGGGCATAAAATCTGGACAACGGGATCTGAGTATAACACTTTCTTGGATTTTCCTTGGCCTTTGAAACAACATGGTACTCATAAAGAAAGAAAAGGCCGGAGAGATAGCATGGAGGTAAGGCGTTTGCCTTTCATGCAGGAGGTCATCGGTTCGAATCCCGGCGTCCCATATGGTCCCCCGTGCCTGCCAGGAACAATTTCTGAGCCTGGAGCCAGGAATAATCCCTGAGCACTGCCGGGTGTGACCCAAAAACCACAAAAAAAAAAAAAAAAAAAAAAAAAAAAAAAAGAAAGAAAAGGAGTCAATGACCTCCTTGTCCAACAAATCCTTGCCTCCCTCCAGGTTCTGCACCACTGAAGACAGAATCCACTCCTTGAGTAACAGTGAATAAATGAGCATTTTCTCCCACAGCATGATACCCTGGGTTTAGATACGTCCTCTAACACACACACACACACACACACACAGACACACACACACACACACACACACACACACAAGGTGGGATGGTGGAAGTCACATGCATTTCAGGTGACATCTTCCCAGACTTGTTGCTTAAGAGGCATCAATCATGCAAGAGGCATTCATCTCCTCCAACAAAAGGAACAACTTCCCAATACCAGCCACCAGTACTGTGACCATCTGGCTCTCAGTACATTCTCAACAGACATTGTTAAACAAGTGGAATAAAAGAATCAAGTGCTAAACACTAGTAGTTATACCATAAACTTATAAGAACCTACAACAAGGAGGGTTTTACCAGAACCCTAACCTCAATTTCTGTTCTAGTCCTTGGTTTAAGGTCCAACATGCATAAACCTCCTTTCAGCAACCCTAGAAGAAGGGCTCAGATGGAAAGCAGAAAAGTAAGAAGATGGAACCAAGCTTGAGGTTCCAAATTCCTCAGTTCATTGTGGAAAGGAAGGAGACATGGTGCCCATGAGCACTTAAGCACACAAATGTCCACCTTTTCAGTAACCCCTCTCTGCACAGTTCATTTCTCAATGTGCTGAGCTTTGGGGTTAAGAGCACTAGGAAGCATTAGCAACATGCATGAAGAGAGTTAAAGGGTTGCCTTGGAGGCTAAAGAGGCAGACAGTACAGGTGTGTTACAACATGAACTTAGCATGTGGATGACCTTGGTTTGATCTGAAGCATTACATGATGATCCCTTGAACACTGGGAGGAACAGCCCTAGAGGTCCCCAAACACTGGTACTTCTTGGGTATAAGTAGAAGAGTACTATATCCTCACTAAACTGCCCACTAAGAATCACCAGAATGAATTACCCAAGGATTTCCTGAGCACTACATAGGAAATCCCTTTAAAAATAAACTGCCAGTTAGACTTGGAGCTACTTAGGGCTGTGCTATTTTAGCAGACACAGTTATAGGAGGAATAATTCCCACAAGGAGCAGAGCTCTCCATCAGGGTCCATTCAAATGCAGCCCGGCTCACAGCTCATTTTCACTTTTGCTATCACACAGCCGTACTGAGCAATCTGCCAGATATCACACCTCCCCTCAGTGCTGGGAGGGAAAAATACAAAGAAGCTGTGAAGATGAGGATGAGGAAAAGGACCCTTGGACATTCTTCAAGAAACTAGCAATTGAAGTTCCATATAACTAAGTCATCCTATTCCCTGGAATATATCCGACAGGCCAAAAAAAAAAAAAATCAGGAAGGACATCTACATTCCTCTGTTCATTGCAGCAGCACTATTCATAATCACCAGAATCTGAAAACAAGCCAAGTGCCCAAGAACAGACAACTGGATAAAGAAGCTATGGTATACACACACACACACACACACACACACACACACACACACACACACCACACACACTGGGCTACTACTCTGCCATAGAAAGAATGAAGCCATGCAATTCATTGATACATGGAGGGATCTAGAGAGTTTTGTGCTGAGTGAAGTTAGTCAGAGAGAGAAGGACAAACAGTATGATCTTTCTCATAGGGGGGATATAAAGAAACTTTATAGGAGAATAACAAATGCCCAAAGGCAAGAGAAAAGAAGAAAAGTAAGAAGCCTGCCACTGGGGTGGGGTAGGATGAGGGGATTGTTAGAGAATAGTAAACTAGGATAATGGGGAGAAAGTTCCTGCCATCGAAGCAGGCTGGGGGTAGGAGGAAAACTGGGAACATTGGTAGAAGAAAGCGGGCATTGGTGAAGCAACTGGTGTTGGAATATTGTATGTTTGAAATGTGATGATGAATAGCTCTGTAATTAACAGTGATTTAATTAAAATGAAAAGCTACATAAATAGAAGTGGCACTTCACAGGACAGGTGGAAGGTTCCAGACAGTGCCCTGCAGACCTTAAACTGGGATAATGAAGTGAACTTTCTGTACATGCACTTTGGAAACACCTGAGCCTGCAGTTGGAATATCATTCCCCTCTTTATATGGGATATTTGCTATTTGTCGTCACCTACCAACCACAAGGGTGCTTCTTGCACCATTACTTAATTGTACAGGTGACCAGACAATACACCTAGGGTTTAAAAATAAAGACACCGAGCAAGATTCTGGAGAAATTCTGTGACTTATACCTATTTGGTGCAATCCAAGGGGAAATGAAAACTAAATCTATGATATAGAGAACTAAGTGGGTAGAGTACTTATCTGGTACATATGCAACCTGGGTTTGATTCCAGGCGACACAACCAGGACATCATCTATGACCCCCACCCACCCACCCTATCCTACCCTAGCCCTGCCAGAAGTGATCCCTGAGCTCAGAGGCAGGAGTAAGTCCTGAGCACAGACAGGTCCCAAAACAAAACCAAAGATAAAAAGAAAACTGCAAAGGGCAGGTGGATTGGTTTTTGGAAGACCTCTGCTCCTATCCAAGCTGCTGTGAGAGCCAGAAGTTCATAGGAAGAGGTTAAGCAGAATCTGCTCATGGCATTCCTCTCTCCCTTCTTAAACAGGTAACTTATGCAAAAAGACCTACAAAAGACCCAAAAGCAAACTTCAGGACCCTCCTCCCACTCCAACTCCCATGAGGACTCCATACTTATCAAAGTATGATAAGTATGATAAGACCCTGCCAGTAATCAGTTTATAAGTCCTCTCTCATCATCACTCTGTACCCCCCACTCCCCACCCCATACAGGCTGAGACGATCCACCTCCACAGCAATGCCAACCAAAGCCAGTCCCTGAGAGTGGGTTTGCTTATCCTGGGAGCTCCCCTAAATCCTCTCCAGCCATTAGCATCAAGACACCCAAAAGAGGCACTCCAGTGAAATGCAGAGAGCCTTGGCAGGTCAGGCTAAATTCATCATCGCTGCACACACTGGCTTAGTCCCAGCCTCTTCCCTTCAGACCTTTCAGCTGAAACTCAACATTCATCTCTCAACGCCTGCAGCCCCGCTGTTTCGGCGGTGACTGCTGCAGGGGGGGGGGGGGGGCTTTTCTTCTCTTTCTCATATTCTTCTGTACCATCCATAAAACACATGTGCCTGTCTCCCCAACCCCCAACCCCAGACACACAGAGATTCCCCCCCACCTCACCCCTCCTGCTTCCATTTCTCTTCCAGAGTTAGGACCAAAGGCGAAAGGGGGGTGTGTGTGTGGTGGGACGGTGGGATGGGAGTACCACAGATCAATGGATATTTGAGACTCACACACATGGCCCGGGACCTACCCTGCACGTGTTAATTACCACACATTGCCTATAAAGGCGTCCGTGAAACACAAGGGGCCCAAAGAACAGAGCGAGGAAAGGACATTCCAGGGGATTAAGTCAATAGTCTGAAGTTCTGACCCCCCTCCCCTGCAAGCACGTGCATCTGGGTAAGATAACAGAGCTCCCTGCCCCCGCTTCTTCCCCCGGGCTCCACAGCTGTGCACCCCAGAGCTGCAGAAACCCAGGCCCACAGTCCAGGGCCAAAGGGCTGTGACCTGCTACCGCCTGGCTGCTCTCCCTCCTCCCATCCTCCTGCTGTCTCTCTACAGGACCTTCCCCAGCCTCTTCTCCCTCTGCCTATCTGCTCCCCTCCTTAGGAACACAGGTTCCGGGTGGGCAAGCCAAGTCTCCTCTTTCTGAGCAAAACTGACCCCCAAAAATGGCCAAGAAAACTGACCCCTCTGAGCCTGTCCATGAAGTCTGTTCCACAGAGGGGGGAAAAAAAGCAAAGGATGAACCAGCAGCTTCTCCACTCCCTCTCCCCGGTTCTGTCTCCCCCCAGCCCCAATTACCACTTCTTGCACACCCAGACCTTGGGCCTCCCCTCTTTTCTGGTTCGAGCGCTGTACAAGAACCCCAGGCTGAGTATCGATCTATAGCTGTCTCAAGGCCACAAGCGCTGGCTCTTGGAGACCCCACATGTGGGCAGGAGCTTAGACAAGAGGCCTTTGTGCCTTCCACCTGCTACCCTCTAGAGCACATTCCATTCTTAAGTGGCGGCTGAAAGAGGGACCTGAGCAAGCCAACACAGGATATTATGAATGCCCTCTCGCACCCTGTCCCCATTCAAATCCCCACTTCCTGGGCAGGTGTGACTTCAGATGGCCCTTCCTCCAGGTGGTCTGAACCTGCTTCTCTTCTTGCTACTCCCCACAGGCAAGGGGAAAAGATCAGCTCTCCAGTGATGAGCCATCAGAGGGGGAAGGTGAGGCCACTGGGTAGAATGAAAGAAACTATCTCATTTGCCAAGGCAAGTAAGCCCTAGTGCCACTGCTACTGCCCTACCCAAGTCTTTGCACCAAAGACTCCTAGAGAGACCTGGGAGAGAAGCAAGCCAGGAACTGGAAACTTAGCTCCGAGATGAATATCCAGACTTTACTGTCTCCTGCACCATTCGTGGGAGATTCAGGCTCCCTGGGTCCTCTTTCTGATGGTTCCATAAGAGCTCATGATAAGCACAGTTATTTTTTTTTTTTACTGTTTGCCATAAAATACAAGATCCCTTTGACCTAGAACATAGTTTTCCGTACAGTTTAGCCACCCAAAGCCCATGGCTGATCTTTCCAGGGTGCTACATGTACTTAGTTCCCTCAGATAGAAAACATCATTGTTGTCTACTCAGACAAGAAAGATTGCTATCTTTTTCCCACCTCCCAGAATCTCAGCCCAGAAATTATGCAGTATTCCTGAAGACTTCCATTGCAGCAAGCAACTCAGAAGGTAGGTCCCTTTTCTACAATTAAGTGTGCACAGACATATGCCCTTCTGTGCTGATCTTGGCTGAAAGAAATATTCATGCCCCCTTTCTACTTCCCTCCTAGAAAGGAGCTACCAACATTCATGGATGTTTTCCCTTACACGGAGAAGGACCTGGAGAAGAGCTTGCTACATTCTTTATACCCATTTGTTCAGTCCTTGTGGAAAGAGGCACAGCCCTTCTAGTCATGGATCCATAGTGGGAGATGGCATCACACTCTACCGCCAAGTCTTCTAAGAGCATCTGCATTCTTGCACCTAAGTTCTCTGATCTCTCTCCTGCACTTTGTCTGGGTGAGATGATCTCATCTTCTCTTGCAATAAACACCTGGTGCAGAGCCATGGTTTTATCTTGGTTTCCCTATGAGTACTTCTATTGCACATGAATCTGAGCACACTCAATTCTTTTGTTCTTGTTTTGTTTTGCTTTGTTTTGAGGCCACATCTAGTGGCACTCAAGGATTACTCCTAACTCTGCACTCAAGAATTATTCCTGCCAGGCTTGGGGGTCCATGTAGGATGCCAGGGATAGAACCTGACACAGCTGTATGCAAGTAAAATGCCCTACCCATTGTGCTATCATTCTTGTCACAAGAAGACACAATTCTTCTGAGCAAAATGCTCCAATGACCCAGATTCAAGTGGGAAATCTCAAACTCTATGGAAGTCTCCTGTCTGGATTTTCCTTGAGAGCAAAAAATGGATTCTAGGATGCTTGCACAGAAATAAAATAATACTTGATTGTCATGCAACTACCAGCTCTGTTTGTCTGTTGTCCCAAAGGAGTTTAGCATAGAAAATAGTGTCTTCCACACTGGAAATAAAGGACAGCATATACCTGACACCTAGTCCTCATCATGGCTGGTCCATTCAATAACACTCAGACATAGTCCTTTGTGAGGTCAGCCACAGAAATTGCTGAGTACAATATGAAAAGACTCAAGTTCCTTTGTTCAAAAACCAGAGGAAAAGATAGAATAAAAGGCACCAAAATATACAACTTTGCCCTGTGTTCCACAAGTACTTAACATTTTCTATTTAATGCTGTTCTGAGTAAAGGATGATTTACTCCATCATACCATGGAGGCCCATAGATTGTATCCCAACTGCTCTGTATAAGCAGGAGACAGGAGTGGGTAATGGATACATAAAACACAGATCTCTTCTGCTCACCATCACCCTTCCCTGTCCCATTGGATTTTACTGACAAAGTACAAGCTCAAGGACAAAATAAGTCAGAATATTGAGATAACAACCAAGAGCTGGCAAACTTGCAAAGCCCAGTCTAAGTGTTAGTGCAAAAACCGTGAATACATTAGAACAATTATCAAGAAGAATCAAATCAGCAAGGGAAACATTTCAAAGAGGTCTTCAAAATAAGACTTGGGCATGCCTACCTTCACCTCCATTTTGGTTTAACCCTGACTACACAGCCAATTGACTGACAAAGTCCCAAGCAGCCAAGATTCTTAGAACCCTACCAGCTCTGTGCACTCCACTCATTCAAAGAAGTTTGTAAGGAACCTTACTTACCTGAGGTGTTTCTGGGAAGAACCCCAAAATAAGAGTGGAAATTTTCTGCAGGACACTTTTGCACCCTAGTCTCTTTCCGTCTTGTCTAAGAGTTCTTGCTTGGACTGGCTTTAGAAGGAAACATTTAGATAAAGCATAAAACTTCACTCACCTTTCCTTCCTGAGTTCCCCTGGCTCAGGGGCTTGTCGGTGACCGAACCTTGAGTGAGAGAGGAAACAAAAACACAGACACTCAGAATGCATTGGTTTCTTTCAAAGAGTTGGCACAGTCTGCTGTTATAAGCATATGGCAATGTGTGTGTATAGATATGTGTGTGTTGTATACACATCAAGGAACATTATATACAAAGTCAGTATGTACATGCGTGTTGAGTGGGGCTTGTTTAACATCAATGTCTGCTGAGACAGACTATGATGTTTTGACCAGAGTTTTATAAAATTCTACATTTACATAACTCCCTTGAAGAACCTTCTAGTAACTTCCTTGCCTCTCCTTCTCATCTCCTTCGCTTTCCACCAACTCCATGATCAGTGATGAGACCAAATGAAAAGAGCCTCTCTCACTGCGAATGTAATGATTGACATTCTTTGCTGGTTAAGGCAGGAAATCAGCAATTTTCCATCTGTATTAAGTAGAAAATTGTTGGCCCAATTGTACTGAATGGGCCCAAATAGTCTGAGGCATGGAAACAATTTTCTATACACAGCCTGTTCCTCTGGAGGGGAATTGGGGGGGATTGGTGGGAGGAGAGTGTGTCTTTTTGCCCAAATAATTTGCTTTGCAAAACTGGAACTGTCCTGCGTCCCCATACAAAGGTCAGGACCCTACAGCACCTGTTATCTCTGTGAAGCTCAATCTAACATGGGCAAAGTATGGCCAACTCACCCATGGGACAACCGTGTGGTTCAAACCAGCAATAGAAAAGAGAGAATCCACATAGTCCTATTCTATAGCATGCCTTTTCTCCACAGACAAGCTTGGTGAGAATTCAGTGATACCCCCTGCAGGACTAGCTTCTGGCACATTTGTTCGCTTTCAATGAAACTTTCCAGGTCAGCTGTGAAGAGGACCTGTCCCTGACCTCCCCATACAGTCCCAATTAAGGTTTCTAGTTTCCATGTAAACCACAAATAAACTCCCCTTGATAGCCTGCAAATCTTTCTTCCCAAATGCAGAACGTTTCCACTAACTTTTCCCTTTACACGCCAGAGCCAATAGAAAAGGGAATCAATTTTGATAAATAAAGAAGTTAGGATAGCAGGACTACTAAACTTCTCATAAACTTCCCATAAACTCCCCTTAAAAGTTCCCATAAAACATTTTAGAATAACGTTTTACATGTTAACTGCAGTTAAAGATTAAACATAATAAATAAAGCCTCCAACAACACAGTTTTAGAGCAGTGTGAAGTGGTTGATGAGTGGAGAGGCTTTTCTAAGTGAGGGGCTGAATTAAGGGGCTGCCTCCCAAATTCCCTCCTCTCTTAACAGACACTGAAAAACAGGGCCAATATCAACCCATAATTCACAGTTTCATCAAGGTGACCCAAGAGCTAAGTTTCTCTAGGCTGCCCAAGTTGGGAATAGAGAGGACTTGATTTGGGCCAACCGTGGGGGTCACAGTGATTCTGACATGAAGGATCACTTCATGGTTCTAATCATCAGAACCACCTGACAAACTTCATAAGCATGTGAGTTCCAGGTGTTACCCCAGCCCTACTGGAGTATTATATATAAAAATATATATAAGTATATATTATGTATTTTATGTATATACATATTATATAATAGGGGTTTCAGCATCTAAAATTCCCCAGGCACTGCTAATGGTCTGGCATGGAAGTTTTCCATTGCTTTCAAGAGCAGCAAAGGTAGGGAACCCAAGTCACCACTCCCTTCTTGTGCCCTGGGAGACATCACTAACTGATGGCTGCAGCTTATAAAGCTGGATTGAACTCCATCTCAGTAAATTCATCACAGAATTTATAGCAACCAGAGCACCCAAGCTAAGACCTTGAATGCTATATTCTAGGAGTTATATATTTGGGAATGACGGAAAGCCAAATCCAAAATCAACAAATATAGGCACTCAAGTATTTGGAACCCTATCACCCAACTGACTACAGAGCAAGTACTGTGAAATAAACTTTCTGGTCTAGAAGAGGATTCAGAACTGCCACCAATCTCCCAAAGATCCCCCCACAAGATACAGGAGACCACCCAAGGGTCTCCTCCCTGCCCTTTTCTTGCTTCCCACCCCTCCCTACGGTACCTGAACATACAGGAGTTTTGTTCTGCACAGAAGAACCACTGATGGGCTTCCCATCGGGGGTGACGCACCAACAGTACCCTGTATAAGTGTGACACTGCACCTGTGCAGGGAGGTAGGGAAGGAGGAAAATGTTCAGTTTGGGGTCATGACACCAACAATCACTCCCCCTTCCCACATTTCAGAACCTCACTAGCAGGGTGGAATCTTGACTCTTTCATGTGGAGGGTTCAACACTAAAGGAGACTGACTGTGTTTTCTGTGTGACTCCTGCATGCAACCACAACAGTCTGCCTATAGTTTTGACACTGAAACTATATTTATGACTTTTGACACTGAATATGTCAAACTAAAGCAAGTTCGCTGTATTTTTCTTGCACTGGTTCTCACCAAAATCACTCATTCCCACCCCATCATTAATAGCCACCCTTATTCAATGCCTAAAACTTCTAATTCATGAGCAAATATGGCAAGGATAAGTCGGCAAATCCTTGTGGTAAGTTGATAAGATTCTTCTAAAATAAGCAGAAATAAATGCTAAGCTTTCCCCCTCTTCCTAACTTTCACCAGAAACTCTTTCAGTGGCCAGTCAGCTTGCTAATCACATGAACTCCTGAGACACAGGCAAGTAAGGAAAGAAAAAGATCACTTCGTGTGTTCCCTGGCTCTTATTCCAGGTGCCCAACTATATTGATGTGAGCAGCTCCACTCTAAGCATGGATCTCCGATGAAAATGAGACTTTTGTTCCATTCCAGGTACCTTTATAATGTGCCTCCTGCCTATCCTCACACCCTCAGTGTCCATCCATCTGTGCACACACTTTCCACTTCATACCAGGAGCACCTTTGAAGTTCACAAATACATCATCCTTCACTTCAGCTATTTGGTCCAGTACAACATGCTCTAAACTAGTTCTCACTCTTCCAACCATGTCTCCCTTCTTACCTTGTTTCCTTTCTGTGCCCCCATCCTACTGATTGGTCCCAGTCACATGTCATGCCCCCATTTGCATGATTTTCACCTATAAACTCCCTAGTATCTCCTGGGAAACGCTATGGTTGAGAAATGCTGTTCTAAGCTACCTCAAATCCATGTACTCAGGACCCCTTCGATTTCTCATCTTTTCAGGATGTTTCTTCGCCCTCCTTCCTTGGACCTTCCACTTACCTCAGTTCCCCAAATTTAGCCATAATTGGAGTCTATATTATCTAGCTTTTTTTTGTTAGATCCTTATATAACTAAAGCAAGGAACTGCACACTGGTAATTTCTATATTTCAAGCCTCTAACAAAATGCTTGACATCTACAGTAGCCACCTGATGAACTGAATAAATATGTGTATTTCCTCAATTGTCAGGCTCCATTGATTCTAAAAATGTAATATAAATTTAAATGGCCTCACCACATCAAATGTAATCAACTGTGCCCAATCAATTACAAGTGCATGCCAATTACAATCATATGAAAATGGGGAGTATGGCACTTCTTCGAATCAAGGGCATATTGCACTTGAGAATAACCAGTTGCATACAAACTGAGTGGTGAGATAGGCTGGGTAAAATATATATCTTGACAACTGGAATCAATTCAGAAGTCAGTATAAGGCAGAAAGGCAACAGGAAGGCACCATAACATAGAACTCTAAAGAAAGATGAGAGGGAAGGCAGCTTGGTCCTACCAATGAGTCCAATCAATGAGTGTAGAAATGAGGCATTTTCCTGGACTTTCCATGCAAGGAAAATAGATTTAATAATGCCTTTGCTCCTTTTACATCATAAAGAGAGGATCACATACCCTACAGCTGTGACAGCTGCCCTAAAAGCCCCATTCAGTTGCCATAATTGATTAGATCATTGCTTCTTTTTAAGGAACCATGATGGGACAATTAAAAGGGCCCCAGACAAACCTGAGGTTGAATCCC
This sequence comes from Suncus etruscus, assembly GCF_024139225.1. Lineage (NCBI taxonomy): Eukaryota > Metazoa > Chordata > Mammalia > Eulipotyphla > Soricidae > Suncus > Suncus etruscus. The sequence continues at coordinate 14,223,222 of NC_064850.1, read as the reverse complement.
ATCCTGTCCACCACCAGTGGGACTATTAGAACAAGACTTGGGAGATGAGGACAACAGCTGTTCAGGTGTCAGACCTGACACCAGCTGACAGCCAGATGGGGCAGTAGAGGGGCAGCAACAGCAAAGGGATACTCAGTAATATCAAAAACTCCTGGCAATTTGTCCTCTTGGGGTGCCAAAGCTCCTCAGAAAATTCTGGAGGCTTGGGCGAGAAACACTGCTGGGACCTTGGAACTTCTCCCTTCCAAGTCAGTTAGCCCTGCAAGGAGATTTCCAGAGACAATTCCACCCACATTTCAATGGGCCTGTCTGGCTGCACTCTGGCCAATAATTACCTCTAGGAAATTTGTCCCAAGGACTGGACAGCCTCCCTGACACATTCTTGGGTCCCTGAGAAGCTGTGGCTAAGACTTGATGTCCCTTCCACGAGGGGAGATGTCCTTTAAGCCCAGGACCAACAATGTGTCTCTGGTCCAGCGCTACTGGCTGACATGGACATGATGTTCCAGCAAGCCACAGAGAACAGTTGAACTGAAAGTCCCTTTTGCCAGCAATGCAGTAGTCCAGCCAAGGCTCCTGGAGACAGAGCTCAATGCATGAGTAAGAAGTTCAACTCAGAGCTTTGTTTCAGGGGAGAAAATCTGACTCCTGGGCACAGCTAGTGCTCAGGGCCACGAGCTCTCTGAGAGCACTCATTGTGTCCCTGCACTTCTGAAGCTGCTCTCAGCTCTCATCCTGACCCATGGGCTCAGACACAACCCCTTTCTCTCCTGGGTCCTCATCATTTCCTTAGACCCAAGCTTCCAAGGCATTGGCTTCAAATAGCAAAATCCCAGGGGTGGAAGCTAGAAGCAAGTCCTGCAAAGATTTATCGCAGGACTGGAAGAAAGATGTGTTGCTGCTGTCTTATAAGGAATGCAAACCTAAGGTCTCATCTTCCCCATATGCTGCAGAGAAAAGGCAGTGGGGCGCAGAAGACAGACAAAAAGGGTCTTGGAGGCCAGCACTGCAAGAGGTAGCCAGCAAGACAGCTTCCCTATCCTAAATGGATCCTGAGACTATGACTCTCTGAGCTGGCAAGTTGTCTGGGGAAGCTGTCAAGATGTCTTCTTGAAGAAAGAGAAATTCCTGGACTAAGCCTGAAGTCCCCCTCCCTTATTTTCCAAGCTAACTGTTCTGCTACTTATCTGTCCCCACTCTGCAACCTTGGAGAGACTCAACCAAGCCTTGAAGTGTCTCCACCTATTTCAGAAGGGGAGATAATAATACATTCCTCACTTGGTGGTTCAGAGGATTGAACTAGATTTTGTAAATAAAACACTTTGTTCACAGGGTTAGGGCGCAGTTCAGATGAGCTATTTATTTTTATGATCCTTGTTTTATTTTTCAGCGCAATATCTCAACTCTCATTTTCTGGGCACAGCCTGATGGTCTCCAAAGAACATCCTATTCTGACCAACCTCAGGAGAAGAGGCAGTAGCAAGAAATCAGCAAAAGGTTTAAAAAGCCTAGGAGGAAAAGGGAAAGCGCACTTTTACATCAAAACAGTCCTAGCACTCTGCAGAGACAGCTGCACTTCTTCGCAGAAAAGCAATCAGGATGCAAATTCTCTAGTATTGATGGTTTTTAGATGCATGATCAAGACATAATTCTGTCTTGCCTAACATCCTCCCATGCAAACTTAATTTTAATGTAATGAATAATACCTTTATTTTGCTCCCTGATCCACTCTCAAATCAATCAACTCTCAAGCTTAATCTATGAGAAAAGGAAGGAATTGACAAGGGAATCAGCCACTTCTAGTGTTTCCCTTTGTAGTTCTCAATACTCAGGCTTGGCCCATCCCAGTGATGCAGGCACAAAGCGTGGAATTAGCCTGCTTCCTGGGAACCTGACATATCGATGGATGGGTCTTAAAAGATCAAGAGTGCTTGAACGTGGTCCTAAGTTAAGTCATGCTTGCTTTTACCATAATTGTTGAATATAGCATTCTTCTACTACTTTAAAATAGGGGATATTTTATTACTATTGTCGTTTAGGTAATATGATTATAATAGTGTTAAAAGTTATGGCATTGATGTACAAAGTTATTGCACTCCTCACCACCAACATGCCCACAACCCTTCACCATGTCCCTTTACCCCTTCTGATCCGATCTTCATTTCCCACCCCCCACCCCCCCACTGTTTGTTAGTTTTGCAATCCACCAGTGGTTTGTCATTGTTCAATATAAAACAGTGTGTTTTTGCTAAGCACATTTCTCTCTGATTCATATGCTTAAGTATTTTTGGCAAGGTGCCCTTTGCATAAACAGCCCAATGGTGTATTTCAGGTGCTAACTCTGTCCAAATTAAGACAAATTTGCAATGATTTTAAGTCTGTTCATTGTCAACATCATCCAGCCCCTAGATGCCAGTAAAGACATGGGAGGTTGGTTAGCACCCCAACAAATGCAGCTGTATAACAGAGGAGTAGAAGATCATAGAGCAGAAACATCAGCTGTCAGGAAAAAGCAGACTTGGAAGCATCGAGAATGAAGAGACATAAAGATCTGGGTACACTGATCATGTGATACAGCTATGATGGCACCACATCCGACAGGACTCCACAACCATTTTCATGGCTCCCCATCACATCTGAACCTCAAGGTCACCCAGGTACATTCTTCATCAGGGAGGCACGAGTGGAAGCTATCTGTCCAAACATCCCAGCTAGTTCATAAGAGCATTCAAACTGGAGTCATAATCTCATCACATTTCAGAACTATCAGAACTGGGGCAAGACTTGGAAACCATCAATCCAACCCCAACACCTTATAAATGAGAAAAGTGAGGTCCAACAGCAGAGCAGGAGAATGACTGCCAGCACTGAGGCCTGGCAGAAGGCCGTGCCCTGGCAGAGAAGGAGCAGCACAAACACATGTTTCCCAGTGCTGGTGGCTGAGGCAAATTGGTGCCAAAATTCTGGGAACTCTTTGGGAAGGGAAAGGAGAAGCTGCAATAAATGTCCTACCCAACAAGTCCACCAGAAGAGAGTCTTTGTTCCCTATGAGTGAAGTTATCTGGTCACTTGTGTGATGGTCTGGGAAACCCCTCAGCTACCCACTATCCCAGCTATCCTGTTTTCTTGCTTGTTCTAGAGGGTTCTAGAGGTCACCCAAGGAGGTTCCCTAAGGTTGAACTTCAACCCTCCTCTGTCCCCAATGCTCTTGCTTTTCTAGGGTGGTGCCAATCTGCCCACAGCTCTTCTCTTTCTCCAGGAATGAGAAGCTGCAGAGACATAACTCAAATGACATGAAGTATATGCCCTGCATGCACAAGGTCCCAGGTTTGGTCCTCTGTTCCTCATGGTCCCCCAAGCACTGATAGGTGTGGTCCTGAACTCCCCTAACATTGATAGGCCTAAATAGTACTTCATCACCAAGCACAGTCCCTGATGGTACTGTGGGCCTGTACTACAAAGTCTTACCAGGAAGACGCCCAGAACATCAAGCATAGCTGAGAGTTTACATTCTCTAGCAAGAATAAAACTCCAGCTGGTCAAAATATGATTCAGTTGTAGTACACACAATTTATAGCTTATGACATCCTGAGTTAGAACCCCAGCACCCCAAAAATTTCTTAACTAAGAACTCAGCACATGGTTTATCAACACATGGTTTTGCTTAGAGAAAAGTGTCATTTGCAGCGATTCCTACTCAACAATGGGACCCTTCCTTAATTTTGTGTTTGGAACCTGACAAGGTAGCCATGTGCTGTGGCAACAAAATTCTGGTGTCCAGGAGTAATATTTTGGTAATGTGCTTTCAGACAGGGATGGGGGGGGGCAATAAATTACTGGGCCTTGCTGTATTCTTTGCTTTTCCTAGTCCTACTTCCTCACCATCCACATAAATTCCCTCTATAAAATGCCACCCACATTTTGTTTTGAGAGGCATGAGGTGCTGAGGAGCAAACTTTAAGCCACACACATGCATGGAATGTGCTCCAGTGCTTTAAGCTATAGTCTACACCACTGCTCCCTCACTTCTTTTTGTATTGCTTTCTGCACCCCTAAAGCTGTTAGAAAATTACGATGAAAGGACCGGGGAGTATATTTGGTAAGGTATTGGCCTTGCTTTAGGCCAACTCAGATTTAATCCCTATGGGCCTCTGATCACTGCCAGAAATAAGTGATCTCCTTAGAGAGCCAGGAATAAGCCCTGAGCAAGCCCACCCCACCCCCACCCTCAATCATCTGGAATTGCTTCAGATCTACACTGACTACTGGATTCCCTCCAAGATATAGAACCTTCTTACTCAAGAACTCAGTCCCACCCCACCCCCATATTATTTTTCTTTATGCTTCTATTACAAAATAAAAACTATGAGTCTAATGCAAAGAGTGAACAGCTACATTCAGCATTCTTAGTAGCGATGACCGAACTTGTAATAAAGTGAGTTCTGTCACCTATAGGAATATTTTTTTTTTAGTGGGTAAAAGTTAAACCCAAATCAGAAGGCAGATGGGCATGTTGTCTAACTGTGGGAATAGGAGACCATTTCCCCTTCATAATCAATTAATCACTCCAGATCACTTAGCAGGTTCAAAAGGACAAAGCAATGATATAGGCATGGGAAAGCACCCTGCAACTGGGCCAATGGATGACTTGTTTCCGGTAGCATCTTCAGCTTGCCCTGTTTTCTGTAGGATAGAACAGTTCCTGAGAGACCTCTGAGAAAAAGTGTTTCCCATAAGTGTCATAGGCCCTGGCTGGAAAAGAGTCAGCATGTCATATGTAGAAACCACTTATGCCTCCTTAATCTTTATGTCTGACTTTACAGGAGAATATTGTTTTTCGTTTGTTTGTTTTGTTTTGGAGGGGCTGCACCTGGGGGCACTCAGGGGTTACTCCTGGCTCTGTGCTCAGAAAGTGCTGCTGACAGGCTCAGGAGACCATATGGGATGCCAGGAATCGAACCCAGGGCTGTCCCAGGTTGGCCTGATGCAAAGCAAATGCTCTACCTCTGTGCTATCTCTCCAGCCCAACAGGAGAATGTTGTCTATGTGATGGGACTTAGAGTCACCTAGAGGGTCTGTGGAGCCAGGAACAATATCGACAGAGTTAAATCTGTAGTGTTTATATGCCAGTTGATGACTTGTGGACTCTTTTCTTGTTTGTCTTGGGGAAGGAGGGCACACCAGGCAGTTCCCAGGGATTATTCCTGGCAATGCTTAAGGAACCATAGGTAGTGCTAGAATGAAAAAAATAAAAAAGACAGCAACCTGCAATACAAATGCCTTCACCCCTTTACTATCTCTCTGGTCTATCTGGTTTATCTTTCTGGCATGTGGGCTTTCAATGATTAATTGATTGATTGATTGATTGATTTAATGATGGACTGAGTGACCATAAGCATTAAGTCTACTGGGTGGTTTTGATTGTAGGGAAGAAAGGGGGGAGAAGGAAGGAATGATGTGATCCTTTGGGTCCAGGGGAAAATGAGCTTAGATTAGAAAAGACTATCAACCTCACCTTTAGTCAAGTTTTCCTGAGACTATTCAAGATGCAGAAAGAAAAGCAACTTTTGATCCAAGAGGAACTGTGTCCTTTTATCATGAGAACCTCTGCAGCAGTCACTGCTTTAACAAATTCACATTTCTAGCTACGTAACAGTGCTAGTGGCCTCCACCTTGACGGTTATCGAGAAAGACAAATGTGACAAGACATATAAATGATCTAGTGATGTTAGGCATAAGGCCCACACTCAGCACGATCCCATTTCTTCCTCCTCCTCTTCCCTTTTACGGGGAGGGTGCAGCGTTGTTATTCCTGTTGGCTGTAGATAATGTCTCCTGCTCTGTGCCAGGTCTAGGGAGGACAGACTGTTGGGAATGAGGAATTTTTTTCCTTTTAGGGTATTTACCTCATCTTCCAGAATTTCATGAAGTGGGGAAGGAAGCTGATCCTTCCATCTCAATCCTCCTAAATATGGGTGTCTTTGCTGATCAGTTTTTTTATGTGCTGATGGTGTAGTATGGCTGCCAACGTGACATTAGGTTAAAAGTGGGGTGTACAGTTGAAGAGTCACTTCTTCTCCAAGATGTTTATGACCACATCTGAGATATGGTGTCCAGTTTGCAGAAGAACAATTTATGGGGATTGGGGGTGGGGCTGGCAAGCCAAATTCAGAAGAGGCCAGGAGGAAAGACAGAGACATAAATCCCTGATATGGGGGTGAGTGGAAGAAGAATTTTAGGCAGGCTCAAAAAAAAAATGAAGACTGAAAAGCACTATTTTTAGGCTAAAATAAAGGGACTTTACAAGGACATAGTGGTGGCTGTGTTCAAGTTTTTCGGTAGAGAGCGGGATTTCTACAGATTTTGAAAGCCCCATAGTTAGAACTGGAGTTATTTGTTGGAAAGTACATGAAGACAGCTCTTAAATCAGCAGAAAGGACTTTCTAAATCAATCCCCAAAATGCAGGTTGCATAATGTCATGGCAATAATTCCAGTGGTGGCAATCAAGCAGAAGTTAAATAAATACTTGGTGAATGATTATAAGTGAACCTTGGGGTTTGATGGGGTAGAAAGAGGAAAGAGAAGATCGAGGTACCTCTAAAGTCTCCTTGTTCTGTGTTGAATTTTCAGTGCTTTTATTGGTTGTAATTATAAAACAGTAAGTTTACTTAGCTGTCAATGACAAAATCATTATTCCAAGTATGTGATGAAAAAATATTTTCTTTTATTTTTCCAAAAAGCCTTGAACCTCACACTCAGCACATAATAATGATATTTTATTTTATTTTGTTTATTTGGGGTCACACCTGGTAGTGCTCAGGAGTTACTCCTGGCTCTGCACTCAGAAATTGCTTCTGGAAGGCACGGGGGACTATATGGGATGCCAGGATTCAAACCACCACCATTCATCCCAGATTGGCTGCATGTAAGGCAAAAGCCCTACTGCCGTGCTATCTCTCTGGCCTCTGATATTTTAAATATATGAGTGTTAGGGTGTTGTGTGTGTAAACATTTTTATGGGATTATTATGTTACTGACCCTACCCTGATCGGTGATTGTGCCCTACCCTAGGGTGTGACCTGGCATTCTCCTCCCACCCTAGGGTGGTACCTGATTCTGCTCCCATCATTGGGTGGTACCTGATTCTGGGGCATAAAAACAAGGGTCTGTGGAAGGCGAGAGGCTTTTTGTCCTGGACCTATTCTTAGACCTTTTGACTTCGGCCTCTTCACGGAATAAAGAGCTGTTTTCTTCAGAAGCCTGACTGCCTGTTGGCTTTCTTCCCGCCGCATTCACCTCAGAACCACCGACTGAACAGGGTAACAGATGCGTGGTCCGAGCTAGAGGAGAAAGGCCTCATCCTCCATCCCTTCATCAGTCAACCTCATCAGGGGCTGATGTGCAACATTAGGGCTTCACGGAACTGTTTAGTATACAGGATTTCTTCCTTTCTACTGGGTGCCTACCACAACTCAGGTTTAGTAACCAGCACCCTTGGCAGCCCTTGTTCATTTGCTTTTATTTCTTTTGCCAGGGAATCAAATATGCTTTTGTTTAAAACAATCTTTCTTTTTTCAGTAAAAAGACGCTCATCCGTAGGAGTTCTGTTATTAACAGAATTATGAAGATTGGTCCTTATCACAAAAATAAATGGGAGATGGGAGATTATTCTGGTTCCCCAGTGAATAACTTACATTTTTGGTTTGGTTTGAGAGGTCACACTTGACCCTCAGGAGTTATGCCCCAGTGCTCAGGTCACTCCCAGCATTGCTTAGAGGACCCAACAGTGTTGAGGATAAAACCCAGAGTTCCCATATGTAAAACATGTGTTCTAGTCCTTTGAGACATCTCACCAGCAGCCCTGAATTCATTTTCCTCCACAAATCTTTTAATATAGTTAGCCAACACAAATTATTTATCAGACAAATTGGACCTAAACATCTATATGCCCATAACACTGCTGTCAGTCATCTGTCTGTATACCCAGATCTATGAATAACACTAACAGAGTAGTTAAGATTTACCAGGCTATTACCATGTGCATGGATGCTATTAGGCTAACCATCTAGATTAGAACATAACTTATCTATTTATCTTTTTTTGTTTGTTTGTTTTTGTTTTTGTTTTTGTTTTTTTGTATTTGGGTCACACCTGGTGGTGCTCAGGGGTGGCTCTGGCTGTCTGCTCAGAAATAGCTCCTGGCAGGCACCGGGGACCATACGGGACACCGGGATTCGAACCAACCACCTTTGGTCCTAGATCGGCTGCTTGCAAGGCAAACGCCGCTGTGCTATCTCTCCGGGCCCATCTATTTATCTTAATAACTCTACCTGGACTGTATTCTAAGAGTTAGAGTCTTAAATGTCTTACATTATGACTCATCTAGAGAAAGATGTGATTGAAAGTTGATCAATTCATCTGACTCCAAATTTCATTCTCTGATCTTCATTACTATTCTGCCTCAAAACACTATTTCCTTTTGAGTTCCAATTTAGATTTTAAAATATTTTAAAATTTTTATTAATTTTTTTATTTTTAAATTTGTATTGACACAGTGTGACTTGTAGAACTATTCATAATTGACCTGAATTCACTTTGAATGAAACATTTCTCCTTTCAGACCTCCCTCCTATCTGCCTATTGCCTTTCCCTACTTTGACATGGAAAAAAAAATCCAACCCTTTAATTTCACAGCAGAGTTTAGATGACTAAAACCTTCAGAGTCACCCCCTGGCATGTTACAATCATCCACAGTGGTGTGGCAATAGCCCCAAATGTGTGTGTATTAATAGTTCTGCCTGGAAGGTTCTGAATAAATGTTTGCTATGGACCTACTTGTGCCTACCTACCAAGTTGAACATTAGGCCCATAAACACCTAAAAGATGTAAATTTTACCCGCCAGAAGTCATTACATTTACCTTCTTTCCAATGTAGTGCCTTCTAGGGGGTACTCATTCAATCTCTTTCCTTTCTCAGGGTGGGATATTGAGTTCTTTAACTCAGACATTCCATGTGTGAGCTACTCAAACCTGTAAAAGGTTTGAGTCAGAATTTGATTCATGATGTATTTCACCCAGAGAGTCTGAGTACACTCTGCAGAGCTAGTCATTAAAAAGTGATTGTCAGCCACAGACAAAGACTTGCAGACAGCTCTCATGTTTGTCTTTGGTCATCTCTTTCCCATCCGTCCTTTGATTTTTTTTCCATCTCTAAAGCAAACATCTCTGACTCCTTCAATATTCCTCAGGCAACAGGATCTCCCGGCCTTACCCTGCTGAGTAATCCTCCTAGATACAGTCAGTTTGACAACATTACTTTAAAGGATGGCCATACCCATTAGAGAGGCAGGATAGAGTCAAGGTTAGAACCAAGAACTCTGGAGCCAGGCTGAGGAGAGTTGAATCCTGACTCTCCTGCTAGTAAACCATAACCCACAGCAAACTATTCAGCCTTTTTGTGGTTTAGTTTCCTAATCCATCCAATGGAAATTAACAGTGTCTATTTCATAGGTTGGGGTGAGGATTGACTAAATTACTATGTGGTAGGCACATATAAAACACTCTGGCACATAGTAAGTGCTATAAAAATAAGTTTTGTTGTGGTTACTACAATTTGAACAAGATAATAAGAGGGGGCATCTGAAGCTCCCAATCACCCTGCTTCCTTTTCTCAGAGACAGCAGGGACCAGAAAAGCAGGCAAAAAAGAGCAGCTGGAGATACTGCTCAGAGCTTTCTGCTTTTATTTCTACATTAGACAGACTCATTCATGGGCAAAGGGATACTTAGCTCAGATGCCCTCCCTAAACTACTTCGCTTGCTCCAAAGTAGATAATGCCAGGCAATGTAGAAGAGCATTCACAACAGCCATTCAGCTAGAGAAAAGCCATTGAAGAATCAAAGCAACAAGTGGTTGGGAAATACAAGTCCCCACAGGACACAAAAGATGTGTTCTGAGGATGGAGCATAGTCATTCGCCCTCCTCCTCATCTTCTTGAACGCCCCTGTCCCTGATGAGTATCCCTGGGGGTGAGGAGGGGGGAAGTTATCCTAATGAAAAGTTGAGAGTAGTACCTACTGCTTGTCAATGAGAACAGCTAACTCACCTGCAAGGTAAGTCCTCCCCCATCTAGATAAAGGAGGCCCTGTCCAGTTACCTTTTAGAAAATTAAAAAGGAACTTTCACAACTACATGTCTTATTTTGGACATTCGTTGTAAGTTATCTGTCATCTAGATCACACATAAATATGCAATAAGTAGAGTTCCCACCCTCCATAAGAAGGTAGAGGTTGCACACTAGGACTCCAGTTCTTCCCAAATAGTGCCAAGCATTGCAGTGACTTCAGAGGACACACCAGTGTAAGGAGAGGGGTTGGTCTAATATTCATTTCAGCTATCAAGGCTCACATAATCCACAGCTTCAAATTTGGGGGAAAAATAGCTCCACTGAAAGGGACGCTCATTTACTGCTAGTGGAAAGTTTTGGAAAACTATATGGATATTTCTCAAAAAAAAAAAAAAAAAAAAAAAAGAAAAAGAAATTGAGCTCTCATCTTATCTGATACAATCATATCACTCCTAGGGATATAACCTAGGAACCCTAAAACACCATGCAGAAAAGCCCTCTGCCAGAATCTAGAAACAAACCAAGTACCTCAGAACAGATGAGTATATAAATAAACTGTGATAAGTTACACAATGGAATATTCTGCAGCTTTTGGGGGAAATGAAGTCATGAAATGTGCTTATACGTCAATGGTTAGGGAGAGTGTTATGTTTAGAGAAATGACTCAGAGAGAATGAGATAAACATAGAATAATCTCACACATTTGTGAAATACTAAAAAATAAAAGGTAGTATGGTAATACTATCCAGAGATAATAGAGATGAGGTCCAGGAGAACCAGTCCATAGGAAGTTTGGCACAAAGACTGGTGAGTATAGTTAGGGTAGAGAAGGGTCTACTATGACAATGATGGTTGGAACTGGTCACTCTGGACAAGGATTGGGTGCTGAAAGTGACATGCAGGGTATCCGCTTCATCAACAATAATGCAAATCACAATGTCAAAAAGGAAAGAAAGAGAGGAGGTTGTAAAAATGCCTACCCCAGAGGCAGGTTGGGGTTGGGAAAACTGGGGCCATTAGAGGCAGGAAAAGTATACTAGTGAAGAGTGGTGCACATGCTATGAAAGAAACTCAAACATGAACAATTTTGTAATCAAGTGCTTAAATAAAGTAAGTATATTAAAAAAGAGGAAAAATAGCTTCCCTACTTGCAGACTCAAGAAGATAAATGAATTCGCCAAAAGATTAACATATATAAATTAACATATATAAATCTCACCTTTGGTGATTCTAAAGAATTTCTCACCCCTAATTTGAATACCTTCCTTCCCTTGCATGCACCAAACTAAGGACCTTGATACTGATCATAAAAGTTGAAACACAGGCTTTTGATTTCTGGTTTCTAGTTATCTTCTAAATATCTTCTAATATCCTCTTCTAAATAGGGCATCCCACAAATGGATGCAGAACAATGTCATCTCACTGTTCATTTAAAAAGAAAAAAAGAATGATCTGGGAAGATAGTATAGAAAATGAGTCATATGATCATGTTTGGTCCCCCGTGCCTGCCAGGAGCTATTTCTGAGCAGACAGCCAGGAGTAACCCCTGAGCACTGCCGGGTGTGGACCCCCCAAAAAAAAATCTTTTGTGAATTAGAGGGCATGATCAATAAAGTAAAAAGAAAACCCACAAAATGGTAAAACTTACAAATCATATATCTGATTAGAGTCATATATAAACAACTCTAATAAAAATAAGTAAGTGAACACAAAAATAGGTAAGATATTTGAATAGACACTTCTCCAAAGAAGATATAAAAATAGCCATACACACAAAGAAAGATACTCAATATCATTAGTCAGTAAAACCACAAAAATAACAATCTCTGAAGGTATCTATAATCTAAACCACAATGAAATACCTTTTCATATTCAACAGAGTGACTATAGTAAAAAGCTAGACCATTAAAATGTAAATAAAGTAGAAGTCTCATGTACTTCTGGTAGAAAGTAAAAATAATGTCACCAACTTGGGAATAAAAGTCTGTCAGTTTCTCAAAAGTTCAAACATAGTTACCACAAAACATAGCAATTTCTTGTTATAAACCAAGAAAATTGAAAACATAAATCCAAACAAAAATTGGCACACGAATGTTCATTTTATGATAGTTCCTCAAAATGGAAGTAGTCCATTTGCCATCAGCTGATGAATGGATAAACAAAGAACTTATATTTCCATACAATGGAATATGGTTTGACCAAATAAATGAAATTAAATATTTATTCATGATATAATATGAATGAACCTTGAGTAAAATAAGGTTTGTTTTAGCTTACTAATGCTAAGGGCAAAAGCCACTCAAGACCACATGCTATGTAATTCCATTAAACAAAACTCCAGAACAAGCAAACTCAGGAAAATAGAAAGTAGATTAGTAGTTGCCTGGGCTAATTAATGAACATAGAGTCTCTTATTTGTGAGATGAAAACATTCCAGCATTGAAGAGTGCATTGAAGCTTGCACAACTCTATGAATGTACTAAAAGTCACTAGATTGAACACTTTAAGTACGTACATTTTAAATTATGTAAATTATACCAAAAGATGTTAAGGAACAAAATTAGGTGGCCAGTACACAACTTGTTGGACTTTAAAATGATTAACTGTCTCTCCCATTGTACTGCTGATCAAACCTAGACCTGAAAAGGAAGCAAACCAATGTTTGTTGATCAGCAATTATGTTTTGAACAGGGCATTTTCATATGCAATATGTGGTTTTTTGGGAACAAAAGTAATTCAATGAAAAACATATGTAAAACAAAAAGATGGCCTGGACACAGTACAAGTTCAATAGTAACAACAATTTGTTAAACGCTCAACAAAACATTTAACAAATTAGGGGGAAATTATTGAGCAGTTAAGAAAATAGAAAAAGACAAATAGAAAAAGAACCAGCTCACAAGTAGGCCTATTTACTATTATGCCATAGATTAATAAAGGGTATTATTAATTTTTGACAGTGTAACTGCTTTAGAATAAGAACAGTTGGCATTAGATATGCCACAAAAGGCTGCAGGATTCCAAAAGCGGGGCACCATCTACTAAGACATACAGAACTGGCTTTGTCTGGGGGCAACCAACAGAGTTATTGATGGCTGGAGGCACTGAACACTCCAGCTTATAGAAGCAGGGTGGAGCTCATGCTTCAAGTCCAGAATTCTCTGCACATCCTCAGAGACCATATCGCTGCCCTAGGTAAGGCTGATCCAAGAAGACAAATCGCTCCAGAACACTTTTAGGTTTGCCTCCAGCCTGCCAGTGTTTAATGGGCCAAGGTCAACAAAGACTCGAAGTTTGTGCAAAGTGTGGCAATGTCTTTCAGTGCTTGCTAGGAGATCCAAGATGGTGAGCCAAGGTTGCTTCCAAAGCAATCTAGCCCTAAGCAATCTAAACTCAGGCCTGCAGAGCTGACTTGAGGAGTCAATTCTGTACTCTCCAGGGTAGAAGAAAGGGAACATAAAGAGGAACATCAAGCATGCATCTGAATGCATGTCAAGATCTAAACTGAGGCACTCAAGAAATAAAATTCCCTTCATGTTTCAAGGAACACAGAAGAACAACAGAAATGCTGGCAAAGGAGCTCACAGATTCTGCCCAAAACCCACAGAACTTTTTCTTTACACTTGCAATGTTAAAACAAAAGCATAATCAAGAAAAAAATTACAACTTCCCAGGACCACCCTATATTCAAACATTGGCATCTGGAAACAAACAAACAAGCAAACAAAACATGAAGTGTCTGTGTGCTCTGGTGAAAGAAGCCATCTGGAACAAGTGAGAATGGGCAAGTATTAAAATTGTTCCTGGAACACAGAGCCCAAGTTGGAGACTGTTAATACTTTTTTTATGTAAAAGGAATAGTAAGAAGGTTTTGTATTCTATAGTATCTATTAGAATTTGAATAACACATCTGCATAAAAAAATTAAGCAGTTTGAGAATGTACTTAATAACAGCCACCCTATTAACATTTGTTTAATGCGATGGAAAGTGCCTTAAAAGAGCCTGGAGCCAGGAATAACCCCTGAGCACTGCCGGGTGTGACCCAAAAACCACACACACACAAAAAGAGTGCATGTCTTACGTATGGCATCCCTTTACTAACAGTAGTGCAAACCGCAGAGTCAAAAGAAAGAGTAAGAGAGAGAGAAAAAGAGAGTGAGAGTGAGAGAGGTAAAATGCTTGCTCCAGAGGCAGGTTGGGGAAAATGGGGGGAATAGAAGAAGGCATTAGGAGGGTTAAAGGGAAACTGGGGACATTTGTGGCAGAAAATGTGCATTGCTAAGGGTTGTTATACATTGTATGACTGTAACTCAATCATGAATAACAGTGTGGAAAAAACTATTATGAACAACCTTGTAACCATGGTGTTTAAATTAGTTAATAAATGCGAAAAAAATGTAATTTTTAAAAGTGCATGTCATGCTGATCAGTGTTCAACTATTAGAAATTTAATCTCCAAATCTCCAGAATTCGTGGTATTTTCATATAACACAGTAGAGCCATTTTAAAAATGAGAAAGATAATTTTAATAAGAACTATATCTAACTAAATGACCTTAAATGGAAGCAAGTCCACACTACAATTTAAAACAAAATCTTAGAGCAATAATAAAGCAAGTGGGGCGCTTGCTGCCAGAAGAGATTTCTGAGTGCTAAAGCCAGAAGTAACTCCTAAGCATCAACAGGTATGGCCCAAAACAAAACAAAAAAAATTAGACATAGTTTTCTAAAACCAATATACATATGGTCAACAGGCACATTAAAAAAAGTCCACAGGGACCAGAGCAATACCACAGAGGGTAGGGCATTTGCCTTGCACAAGAATGAGCCAGGTTCAATGCCCAGCATCCCTAACCCTACCAGAAGTAATTTCTTAAAAAAATTTATTGATGGATTGATTGGTTTTGGGCCACACCCAGCAGTGCTCAAGGGTCATTTCTGGCTTCTGCACTCAGAAATGGCCCCTGGCAGGCTTGGGGGACCATATGGGATGCCAAGAATCAAACTGGGGGCCCGGAGAGATAGCACAGCGGTGTTTGCCTTGCAAGCAGCCGATCCAGGACCAAAGGTGGTTGGTTCGAATCCCGGTGTCCCATATGGTCCCCCGTGCCTGCCAGGAGCTATTTCTGAGCAGACAGCCAGGAGTAACCCCTGAGCACCGCCGGGTGTGGCCCAAAAACCAAAAAAAACCAAAAAAAAAAAAAAAAAAAAAATTGGTGCTTAAAAAAAAAAAAAAAGAATCAAACTGGACCCCTCCCGGGTCAACAGCATGCAAGGCAAATGCTCTATCACTGTGCTCTATCTCTCTGGCTCAGGAGTAATTTCTGAGTGCAAAGCTAGGAGTAACTCCTGAGCACTGCCAGGTGTGGCCCCAAAACTAAATCAAACAAAAAAAAATGTTCACAATGCAGAAAGGCATAGAAAAGTGTCTTATATTACTGCAGCACTATCACAATAGCCAGAATCTGAATCTAAAAAAAAAAAGCCAGGAAACAAGTGCCCAAGAACAGATAAGTGGATAAAGAAACTATGGTACAATGACATGATAAAATACCACACAGCCATTGAAAAATGAAGTCATGAAATTTGCTTAAACATGATTAGACATGGAGATTATTGTGCTGAATGAAATGAATCAGAGGGGGAGAGAGAGACATAGAATGATCACATTCATATACAGGATATTTTTAAAAAAGAAAACGGTGTGGGAATAATAACCAGAGGCCATAAAAACAAAGGCCAGGAGGAATGGCCCATGATTGGAAGTTTGCCACAAAGAACAGGGAGAAGTATAGTTAGGACAGAGAAAGGACCATTATGACAATAACAGTTAAAAATGACCACTTTGGACATGAACTGAGTCCTGAAAGGAGTAAAGTGATATGCATATCTTCTGTTTTGGGGTTTTTTGGGGGGGCACATTCAATGATGCTCAGGGGTTGCTTCTGGCTCAGGGGACCATATGGAACACCAGGAATCAAACCCAGGTCCATCCTGGGTCAGCTGCATGCAAGGCAAACACCCTATTACTGTGTTATTGCTCCGGCCCCATATGATACCTTTTCTTTTCTTTTCTTTTCTTTTCTTTTCTTTTCTTTTCTTTTCTTTTCTTTTTCTTTTTTTGGTTTTTGGGTCACACCTGGCAGCACTCAGGGGTTACTCCTGGCTCTATGCTCAGAAATCATTCCTGGCAGGCTTGGGAGACCATATGGGATGCTGGGATTCGAACCACTATCCTTCTGCATGCAAGGCAAATGCTCTACCTCCATGCCATCCCTCTGGCCCCTTATATGATACCTTTTCAATAACAGTATTGTAAACCACATGTCTAAAAGGAAAAAAGGGAGTATGAGATAATGAAAGAAGAAGAAAGAGGAGGAGAGGGAGGAAGAAAAGAAGGAGGAGGAGGAAGAGGAGAAGAAGAAGAGGAGGAGGAGGAGGAAGGAGGAGGAGGAGGAGAAGGAGAAGAAGAAGAAGAAGAAGAAGAAGAAGAAGAAGAAGAAGAAGAAGAAGAAGAAGAGGAGGAGGAGGAAGGAGGAGGAGAAGGAGAAGAAGAAGAAGAAGAAGAAGAAGAAGAAGAAGAAGAAGAAGAAGAAGAAGAAGAAGAAGAAGAAGAAGAAGAAGAAGAAGAAGGAGGAGGAGGAGGAGGAGGAGGAGGAGGAGGAGGAGGAGAAGGAGGAGAAGGAGGAGAAGAAGAAGAAGAAGAAGAAGAAGAAGAAGAAGAAGAAGAAGAAGAAGAAGAAGGAGGAGGAGGAGGAGGAGGAGGAGGAGGAGGAGGAGGAGGAGGAGGAGGAGGAGAGGGAGAAGGAATGTCTGTCATAGATTAGTGTCTGTCATAAGGAAACTGAACACTGGTGGCAAGAAGTGTTCACTAGTGAAGGGATGGGTGTTGGAACATGGTATGACTGAAACTCAGCCACCAATAACTTTTTAACTGTATCTCATGAGATTGAATTAAAAACATTAAGTTTTGTCCAGCATGATAACCACAGAAATATAATTCAAAACTGCAATAAAATATCCTCTTAAGCCTGTCAAAATGGTTATTATCCCAATAAAGCTTTGGTGAAGATGTGTGGGAAAGGGAACTTGTGCACGGCTGGCAGGAAAGTAAATTGACACAGTCACTATGGAGAAAACAGTTTCTCCGAGTTTCTCAAAAACATTAAAATTACCATATGACCCAACAATTCCACTTCTGGGTATTTATCCAAAGAAAATAAAATAAGCAACTCAAAAAGATATTTGTATCCCAAAATTCATTTATTGCTGCATTATTTGCAATAGTCAAAACATTGGACTTAAGTGTTTTAAATTAAGCTTAAATGTCCTTGGATGAGGAATGGACAAGGAAAAAGTGGCATATAATACACTATGGAATATTAATCATTGTAAGAAAGACAGATCTTCTGCCATTTTTAACAACATGGGCAGAACTTGAAGGCATCATGCTAATTGAAACAAATCAGGCAAAAAAGATAATATTGTAACATCTCTCTTATCTGGGAACTTAAATAAAATACAAGCTCTGAAATACAGAGAACTGATTGGTAGTTATAAAAGGCAGGAGGTAGGTGATAGGAGAAATGAATGAGGTCAAAATATAAAAAACTTCTGTTTGAATAATAAATTTTTCAAAAATAAGTCATGGAATATAATGAACATCCTGGTATAAGACTGGAGTACAATTTTGAAAGATACTAAAAGTTTCCATAAGATTAAAAAAAAAAAACTTGGGGCCGGAGCAATAGCACCAGCGATAGGGCATTTGCCTTGCATGCAGCCAATCTAGGATGGGCATTCCATATGGTCCCCCAAGCCAGGAGCGATTTCTGTGCACATAGCCAGGAGTAACCCCTAAGCGTCTCCAGGTGTGGCCCAAAAACCAAAAATCAACCCCTTACAAGTATATATGATGAATGTCAACTAGACTTATCATAGTAATAATTTTCCAGTATGTACAAATATGGAATCAGTACGCTACATACCTAAAATGTATCCATTTTATTTATAAAATTTATAAATTTATAAATTATCCATTTATTACCTAAAATGTAACCCAAAAGTGTTAATTTCTGTTATTATGCAAAAAAAGAGACTGCTGCTTTAAGTGATATAAGATTTTTGTCTTAAATAGTAAGTATACACAAATGGGAATATCTAGAGGATGATAGATTTAATTATTATTTTTTCTGAACATTGAATCACTGGCTTTACCCTTCCCCCTTATGCACCATTGCATTGTCAGGATTTTGTTTATAAAATATACATAACTTTTTTATTTAGCAAGAGAAAGCAAATATCTTTCTAATTGGATAAAGTCAGTAATATATTTAAAGGCATGAACATACATACACACATAAAGAAATGATGTCCCTAAAAGATACCAGAAATATGGTTATCTCATAATTTCAATCTCTCTCTTGTTGAATGCTTAAATTGCTTTTATTTGCTACTGTAAACAACTATAAGAAACTCCTTATAGCTAAACATTCACACATATTTTAAATTATTTTCTTAGAACAAATTCCTAAATATAGAACAGAAGGCTCAAAATTAAAGCACAAGGGCCAGAGAGTTCAGCAAGGAAGGCACTTGCCCTGTACAAGACTAACCTGGATTCAGTCCCCAGCATCCCAGACCCATATGGGCCATTGAGATCACCAGGAGTTATCCGTAAGCACAGAACCAGAACTAAGCCCTCAGCACCATCAGGGTGGTCCATAACAAGCAAACAAAAGAAGACAAATGCACAATTAGGGATGCCTTTTAACCCCATTGCAAAATTATCCTGGAACCAAGAGCTAGTGGAGCATACTAACCAGATTTGGGTTTGAATTCTGCCAACCATGGTAACCCTGAGCATCACTGGATGCAGCACTGGAGGTTCCTAAGCACTGCTGGGGTACCAGGGATTCCTGGAACTGCAAGGTTTGAGTGGCATCACATCCTTGGACCCTAGTACTGAATTGAGAGTCCAGTAGGCTTAGAATTGCCAGTGGGATCCTGGACCTCCTGAACACATCTTGGGACGCCAAAAACAAACAAAACTGAGTATCCGTTTGATTTCCTAACCACATATAGGAATCAACTGTTCTTTTAATCCAAATCTGAATATCGTTATATTTTTCCTGTTTTTTTTTTTTTTTTGGTGGGTCACACCTGGTAGTGCTCAGGAATCACTTCTGGCTCTGTGCTCAGAAATTGCTCCTGGCAGGCATGGGGGACCCTGGGATTTGAACCACTGTCTGTCCTGAATCAGCTGTGTGCAAGGCAAACACCCAACTGCTTTGCTATCTCTTCGGCCTCTGCTATATTTTTTCTAACTTGATAAACAGGTGATACAGTACTGATTAGCATTTTGGGGAGTCTTGGGGGGGGGCACACCTGGTGATGCTCAGGGGTTACTCCTGGCTATGCGCTCAAAAATTGCTCCTGGCTTGGGGCCCATATGGGATGCCAGGGGATCAAACCGCAGTTCATCCTAGGATAGTTTGGGCAAGGCCCCTGATTAGCATTTTTACTGAGTGTTTTATTACAGAAAATTTTAATTTGTATGTATTTCTTCAATAATCAACTCAGAATTCCAAGTTGTTTGTTTGTAAATGGGTATATGATAAACAACCAGTTATTCACATGTAGTCTCGTTAACTTTTTTTTTTTTTTTTTTGGTTTTTGGGCCACACCCGGCTGTGCTCAGAGGTTACTCCTGGCTGTCTGCTCAGAAATAGCTCCTGGCAGGCACAGGGGACCATATGGGACACCGGGATTCGAACCAGCCACCTTTGGTCCTGGATTGGCTGCTTGCAAGGCAAACGCCCCGCTGTGCTATCTCTCCGGGCCCACGTTAACTAATTATTTTATTATATGTTTTTAAAACTTTTCTACATGTAATCTCCTTGAGGGTATAGAGCATGATAGTTCTTAAATTTCTCCCCTCACAACCAGAACATAGTAAAACTCTAAAATGTTTGAGATAAAATAAAATACCATGCCTGGAGTTTTCTTTGAAGCCATCCAGTATAGAGTAGGAGATAAAAAACAGGGCAAAGAGAAATAGAATCAACCACATGTAAATCATTGTTGAAGTTGGGTAGTGAATACATGGAGTTCATTATGCTATGGCTTCTACCTTTTTTGTATATTTGAAATTTTTGTGCAATCAAAAAGCTAGGCTTTTGTTTGCTTTATTTTTTGTTTTGTTTTGTTGTGTTGTTTTGTTTTGGGGTTACATCCAGTGGTGTTCAAGGGTTACTCCTGGCTCTGTGTTCAGGAATCACTCCTGGTGGGCTCAGGTAACCAGATAGGATGCCAGAGATTGAACCAAGGTAAGCCATGTCCAAGGCAAACACTCCACCCCTATACTATCGCTCAGGCCCCTGTTTGCTTTATTTTTATTTTATTTTTGTTCTTTTGGCCACACCCAGCACTGTTCTATTTTACTCCTGGCTCTGATCTCAGAGATTACTCTTGGCATGGCTCCAAGGACTGTATAGGGTGTTGGATATTGAATCCAGCTCAGCTACATGCAAGGCAAATGCCCTGCCTATTGCACATCTCTCCGGCCCCTGCTTGTTTGTTTGGTCAATAGCATCAGAGAGGGAGTTCTAGAAAAACAATGGGAAATTTTCCTCAAATTTTCCTCCATGGGTGAGGAAAATTAACTGTATATGAATTATAGCCTCTTTGGTAATGTAAAAACACTATACAATAAATTCTTTCTAGTTTATTGACCATGAATCAGTTGTTCATGCCTGCAAAAATCAGTTTTCTGTTATAATTAGCAACTGCCTCAAAAGGTTCCATGAGGATTCATGGGTGTAAAACTCAGTGCCTAGCACCAAATAACACTCAATAGAGTGTTATTGTCATCATTAAGAGGTGTCCGCATTTGACAAGCTCCAGCAATATCTCCTAGTGGAAGTGATCCAATACCTTCCACAATAGCTAAGATCCCAGATTGGGCACCAGACGACTGCTTGGCAGCAGAATTGGTAGAACAGATGCCAGGAATTAAAGTCCTGAGACCCCAAAAAAGAGAACAGGCAAGACCCCAGTAAGAGACAAAGCTAACATATGCCCAAGAATGAGGCCCACATTCCAAGGATGCTATTGACAAGAGGGATGAAGTCCTTAGGCACTGCAACTTCTACCAAAGAAACTCCAGCCTTACCCTGGGAGCTTGGAAAAATCCAGTGTCTAGAATCACAATCCAAGAACTTGATTTAAGAGTCTGAGATATAGGGGCCGGGCGGTGGCGCTAAAGGTAAGGTGCCTGCCTTGCCTGCGCTAACCTTGGACGGACCGCGGTTCGATCCCCCGGTGTCCCATATGGTCCCCCAAGCCAGGAGCAACTTCTGAGCACATAGCCAGGAGTAACCCCTGAGCGTTACTGGGTGTGGCCCAAAAACCAAAAAAAAAAAAAAAAAAAAAAAAAGAGTCTGAGATATAAACTAGGTATCAAGGTTCTTTTTTAAAAAAAATCTAGGTCAGACCGATAGGACAGCAGATAGAGCATTTGTCTTACATGCGGCCAACCCATGTTTAACCCATAAAGGGGATCAACGAGCCCCATATGGTCCCCTGAGTCCTCCAGGAGTGAGCACACTCCCTGAGCACAGAGCCAAGAGTAAACTCTGAGCACCAGCAGGTATTGCCACTCCCCTCCAAAAAATCTAGTAGGATCAAACATGAACCACTCTTCTCTCTTGGGTTGGGAGGCAGCCAGGGTGGGAGGAAAGATGACAAGGGAAAACGAAGAAGATAAGAGAGACTATTGCACCACACATGAACTCTATTAAAGCCAATCCTGTCATGTGGTCCCAAGCTGGGTCCCACACCAAATCCACTCCCTCCATAAACTTCAAGAGATTGTTAAGTGTCATAATTCACAGGGGGAAATATGTTAATAATACCAGGATGTGTGTATATCAGTATTCTAAAGAATTTAAGCAAGATAGCTTATGCCTCGGTCTCGGTCTAGAAGGGGGGAAAAAAGGCCAATTAATGAAGGTTGGAGAAGGGAGAAAAGCATTTGTCTCATGGCCTTTTGGCAGCTTGTCAGTGTGACTACAGCACACTCAAGGAGACAGACTCACTTTGTGAAGTTATTGCAGTGTCTTTGATCAAGGGGAAAAGCACATCCATTTCAATCACTGTAACAGGGACAGGCTGCCGTCTGGCTGCCTGGCTGCCCACGGCGTTGAGCCAGCCTGCAGCCTACACACACATGGCAGTGCTTAGTGCATCAAACCAAGGAGGGGGCCCTTGATTGTCATCCAACTTTTGCTGAACTTCGGGGCCCTCTCATTTAGCAATTTGGCCCGGGCTAATCTGGGAACACCACCTGGCAAATACCACCTGGACCAGTCTGGCCTCGCCAAAACAAAAGCTGGCCAGAGGCTGTCCATCAAGTGACAGCAAGCACTTCAGAAGCAGAAGGGCAGGGTCAACTATTTTCATAAGTAACACATTTGGTATTAGGGGAGCCAGAGGAGGGGGATTAAAAAAAAAACAAACTCGTCTTCTGAGAGGATGGGGGAAGAGACCTTGGGACAGGGCGGAGAATGACTGAACCTCTGGGCCTAGGGGGTGTTGAAGTAGCATTACAAGGGTAAAGCAGTAATATAGAAACTGTGTAAACCACTTTTTTGGTGGAGAGAGGTGAAGTCACTGTCCATCAAAAGCACAAAAGGTAACAGCATTGAAGCAAAGGACCTGAACTACAATAATATTCTTTAAATGTTTTAAACAACATAACTAAAGATAGAGAGGAGGGTGTAAAGGGGCATTGGTGGAGAGATACTGACACTGGTGGTGAGATGGAGGTGGAAGAGTGTATGCCTGACATTCTATTATTGATAAGATTATAAATCATGGTGCTGAATAAAAATTGGGAGAATCATTTTATAACTTAAAAAATCTTTTAAAAGCATATGTAAGAACAGTTTTCACACTCAAGATCAGGATCTGCTCCTTTCTTACTATAAAAGTATAAACTAAAGATTAATATTAAAAATAATGTTACAACAGAGACTGTAAAAAATATAACTGTATGGGCACTACAGACAATGACCGGGATTGGACAAACTAGTTTGCCTG
Source organism: Suncus etruscus (assembly GCF_024139225.1). NCBI lineage: Eukaryota > Metazoa > Chordata > Mammalia > Eulipotyphla > Soricidae > Suncus > Suncus etruscus. The sequence continues at coordinate 14,199,994 of NC_064850.1, read as the reverse complement.
GAGCCTAGAAATGGTCTAATGTCAGGAAACGTCAAGGGTAGGGTCTCTTTGTACTTAGGCCAAAGTTTTTCCTTTCCATGATCCCCATACTTTGGTGGGCCCATGCAAACGATAATTGCCACACTAACATTATTTTTACAGTGCTCCTTTGACTCCAAACCTTTAAGAAACCACTAGTAAAAATATCTGGAACTACAAAAAAAAAAAAAAAGATTTACATTAGTGTTAACATATATGCTTTTAGTTACACTAGCATTCTGGGGGATAAAGGAGGGAGATAAGGGATATAAGTTTGGGAACAGGGATGAAGGGAGGACAACACTGCTGGTGGAAAGGCCCTCATTTAATGTCACCATGTACCTTAAATATCACTGTGTAAGATTTGCCGTTATATATTCTAATAAATGTCTGTCATAAAAAAATGTTTTATGCGGGACATTGGTGATGGAAATGTTGCACTGCTGAAGGGGGGTGTTCTTCTAATGACGGAAACCCAACTATAATCATGTTTGTAATCATGGTGCTTAAATAATGATATCCTTTTTTAAAAAATCTGAAAAAAATGTTTTTTTGGAATTTGGCTTTCTCTCTACTACCTACCTTCCCCACCTCAGCCCCAAACTCAACTAGAACAGTCTGATTCTCCTACCTATACATGAATTCTCAGCATTAATTTCAAATAAAGATGTAATATCATCTGCATTCTCCTCATTAGAATAAATAATACAAATTTATTCAGGAGCTCATTTATTTTCACACTTGAGGTTCAATAAAAACTTTTCTTTTTCTGACATCATCTTTTTCTGACATTTTGGTATGTCCTCAGTTGTAAAACCAGAGAGAAGATGCATTCATAATGATAATGTTATTATTAATAATGATAATAATGGAAATTTATTTATATTACTCTTAGATTTTACAAGTGTTTTATATTTGGTAACTCATTTAATCCTTACTATAGCATTAAGAGGTAAGTTACAATAGTGATCATTAATAGTAGTAGTAGTGATGATAGCAACATGCAATCACATGTAAAGTATAATTATAGTTAATTATACTCTATAACAATAGACAATGACCTCCTTTTTTTCACACAAGGGTACTGTGACCAAAGAAATCTGAAGCTTGGGGGCTGGAACTCTCATTCAACAGCCGAGTATCAGGATTGGCACTCTTGGGCCACTAACCACAGCACCAGATTACCTTCTTCCAGTCTGGTAGTAGACTGGAATTGCTAGTCTACAATAATTCCTTTTGAGTTATTAGAACAGCAGAATGGAGACCATTGAAGGGCTCTGGAGCCAGAAGGCTCTGAGTTTAAGCCCCATATATGCCACATCTTAATTTTTCTGTGGTTGCACTCTGTGTAAATGGGGACAATCATTCCTTATTCATTCACTGTGGGGGTCTAGTTGACAAAAAGAGCAAAATACCTCTAACAGACTGGTGGCCAGGGCTAGTGTAATCACAGTCTCTGATTCCTGCCTGGATACTCAAAACAGTAAGGAACTTCTAAAACTATGATGCCTAAAACATGATTTAAATTTCTAAAACATGATCTCTATTCCATGTTTTTTACTCCAATAGTCTGAAATTAGCAGCTGTGATACAGATAGTGTGTGTGTGTGTGTGTGTGTGTGTGTGTGTGTGTGTAGTATATAGTTAAGGCACTTGCTTTATGTGTCCAACTGTGGTTTGATCACCAGTTTTTTAAGCATCATCAGTGCTTGAGCACAGAGGAAGGAGTAGCCCCTGAGTGCTACCGAGTATAGCCCCAGTGAAATCACCCCAATCATATCAGCAATCCCCTATGTTCAGCACCAAAATAAGACTTGGTAGGCCAGAGTGGATAGAAGCCTACCAAAGTTTGATCCCTGTCATCACATATGGTCCCCTAAGCATCACCAGGAGTGATTCCTGAGTGCAGAGCCAGTAGTAACCTCTGAGCATTGCCAATGTGGCCCCCAAACAAAACAAACCCAAAAATAAGATCTGAAACTTCTAGACACAGGAGAGAGCATACTCTTCAGTTCAGATTTACAGGAAATGTTTTAGACCCCTGATGTTTCTGCCTCTAATTCTTAAATAGTGGAACTCCCCAAAAGTTATTCTAGTCCACAGAAGAAGTCATAGGATAGGGACCACAAGGCAAACTCACCCTTATCCAGACCCATGTCTACTCACTTTTATCCAAATAGCACTTCACCTAGTTGCCTCTCATCCCACGTTCAATTAAAAAGTTTCAGAAAGGAGGGGCCAGGAAGATAGCACAGTGGGTAGGACATTTGCCTTGTATGTGGCTGACTCAGATTAGATTCTTGGCATCCCATGTTTGTTCCCTAAGTCTTCCAGGAGTAATTTCTGAGTACAGAGCCAGGAATGCTATTGAGTATGGCCCAAACACGAAACAAAAGTTTCAGAAAGGAGGGCTCCCTTAGTGTTCCATGCTACCATGTTTTAGAAATAGTCTGGGTTCGCATCAACACAATGTCAC